>NC_061091.1:68671443-68798943 GCF_015104395.2 Macrobrachium nipponense
CGAACTAATTGACTGCATCTCTTGCACATCATTCTTGTTTCGAGGAAATCATGTGTGTTATGCCGCCGTAGACTCGGACAGAATTCTGTTACCATGCGGTAAACAGAACCAACCGAAAAAGGTCTAATACATATATATATACATACATACATTTATACATATATAACCATACATATTATATATATATATATATATATATATATATATATATATATATATATACATATACACATACATATATATACACATACTACATACACAAATATATATAATTTTTTTTTTTTTTTTTTTTTTTTTTTTTTTTTTTTTTTTTATGAAAAAATTCTCGCAAAGTGAAGATGTTCAGCCATGTATGCTAGAATTCCCTTCAACCCGAGGCTAAGGCCGTGATTGTAGGGTAGAAATACGGTTAGTCCGTCAATCCCGCAGGAGAGAGAGAGAGACGTAACCTACTGCGCATAGCAGACAATCAGATGGAACTGAGCACTGGCATTACGCATTAGTGACAGCAGACTCTGAGAACGTTCGTCGTTCTCGCACTGCTCTGCCTGAGTTGCCACCTACACTATTCTACGAATGAATAGGTTTACTATCATTATAGAGCAGAAACCAAAATCCATCAAACTAGTATATTTAAGCGAAACTGAATTTGCTAAATATAAAAGGCTAACTTGGTATTGTCATAACAATACCTTAAATGTTTAAAAATAGGGAACCGGCAAACCCTGAATAGTTGCAGGGAGCAAACCGTTATTAAATGTAATAAGAATAATCGTACTCTCGGTTGTCCTCCGTAGGAGTAACTATGGTATGAGTATATAACTTGAACCATACAACAGTTTGATAGTAATATGACGTAAGGGCAAAAATAATATTACTATGATACAAACACGCTTGTTCACCTTTACCCGGCAGATATATATATACATATATCTGACTGGTAAGTTTTATGAACAAACGTAGAGTATTTTAGACACTTGGACAGCTACCTCCCTACTACATTCTGCCTCACCGAGGTAGGGAGAGCCATCACGCGGTAGTGTTTTGTCAATGAGAAATTATACGCTTACGCGATAGAATGAACACTCATGGCATTATCACTATTCTTCACTACACTACTATAACTTTCCAATGCAAACATGATTTCCAGGCTACGCAGAGATTTAAGAATCACAGATAGGGTATTACCCTCCAAGACACTATTGTAGGGCCCGAAGGCATCACAGGTCTTTGGAGGGATAAATTCTACTGGACGGGGTAACTTGTGTTACACGCCTGGAGGAAGACCTCCTTACACTATCACGTTCTAGTTTACGTACCTATGATTCATAAGCCTTCCACGCAGAATCAGACATATTTTCACACTCGTTGCAGCGCTCATCAAACATAACAAACATGTTTCCTACAATTCGCGCACACTGTATGAGGGTCTACCGAAGTTTTCGGTGGTAGCCTAACCTTGCATTCTTCCACACAAAACATACTCTGGCCTAGTCGAACTACGTAGATCCAGACATCGTAAGTTTAAGGAAAAATCAAGCCAAAAATAAAAACAATCCACAATTAGCGTATGCCTAAACACCGATCCTAATCAAATAACAAAAATCAATCGGGATACTCAAGTGCCACAAAAGAGTTCCAAAATCCAATGACGGAGGTGCAGAAAAACACTTGTTGTCTGCACCGGCGACAGAAAATATCTGACAGAAAATGGGAATGGTTCCTTACGCCCGCCTCCCAGCGGCGGGAATGGGTACTACCACTGGCCGACCACTGCGTGTGCCGGGAGTTTTGAAATTCTGTCGGACTTCGGAGAATACAGCTATATATATATCTGGCAGGTAAGATTCATGAACAAATCACATTTTTCCCCATCATACCACACACATGAAAAAAAACTTTTTAAAGGATGTATATTTCTAATGTATAATATAATATGGGCAACTGAAAGAAAGGGGGTCTTTTCTTATTAATAGTTGTACATGAAAAGTTTACAAAACAAGAAATAATTGCTGTAATAAAACGCTGCGAATTATCAATAGTCATGCACTTAGCGATTAGGGCCCTACTGGCACAAAATTGTCACTTTTGGATTATGAAGACTGGTCTTGATAGGTACACTTTCACAATTTCACTCTCTGCTAGTTGGGCTGTTTCTGTCTGGCCTGGAGGATAAGTGTTCATTTAAGGACCTAAGTGAAATATTAAACTCATTACTTATCAATGCACCGGACCTCAATGCGCTGTAATTGCCATAACATGATATTGTTAGAATACAATAAAGTTTTGTACATACTTACCCGGCAGATATATACTTAGCTTATGTCTCTGACGTCCGACAGAAATTCGAATTTCGCGGCACACGCTGCAGGTAGGTCAGGTGATCTACCCCCCTGCCGCTGGGTGGCAGGAATAGGAACCGTTCCCGTTCTAGAACCAGATTTTCTCTTCCACCTGTCTCCTGAGGGGAGGCTGGGTGGGCCATTCATCGTATATATCTGCCGGGTAAGTATGTACAAAACTTTATTGTATTCTAACAATATCATTTTTGTACATGCAACTTCCCCGGCAGATATATACTTAGCTGATTGACACCCTTGGTGGTGGGTAAGAGACAACTATTTACTGAATAGACAGGTAAACAACATACGTTGTAGAGGTAATAAATAAATAAAACCTTGGTTCCTACTTGTTCAGGCGGAAGATTCCATGGCTAATGCCTAGGAATCTGCTTCGCCTCAAGAGCCTCAGCGAGGATGTGACCTATGGCTAAGAGTTCTTGTGGGTCTGTCGATGGGGTCTTATCCCATTTACTCGACAGAGCCTCTTCATTGGACCAATATGCCTATGCCTAGTGGCATAATTAAGGAGCACAACACCGATCCCGATCACCTGATCCTAACACGAGGGTTAGTGCTTAAGTTGAAAGAGTTTCCATCCCCAAAAAACTCCTTTCAAACAACCCAAAGAAAAAACACGACGTTAACTTAACTAAAATCACTAGTTAAGGATCAGTATCGGCTCCCTATCCCAGCAATGTATCCGCAGACACGTATCAACCAAGAGAGAAGGATCTCTCGTAGGTTATCTTGACATCCTTCGGATATGGGGAAGTCAACACAAGAGTTGGCATCTCCCGTATGTGACAAGCTAAATATGTCCTTATGACATATTGTTAAGGAAAGAACAGAATACAGAAAAGCTTCGCACTTCATGCACTTTTTTAATTCTCAGCTGTTTGAAGGAATCATCAATGCACTTGTCAGTGCTTAGGAGATCACATTGTCTCAAAGAAGGCCAGGGCATTCTTTGATATAGATCTCTTCGGTGGGTGAAGCCTGGAGCCTGGCTAGCGCCTCGCGCCTGGCTGGAGCCTTGCGCCTGAATGGCGCCTAGAGCCTGGCTGGAGCCTCGCGCCTGGCTGGCGCCTCGCGCCTGGCTGGCACCTGATTGGCTCCTCCCTCCTGGCTAGCGCCTCGCGCCTGGCTGGAGCCTTGCGTCTGGCTGGCGCCTTGCGCCTGGAGCTTGGCAGAAGACTTCATGATTACTGTCTATGAGTCTGCATGCCTCAAGAGTTTCAGCGAGGTAGGGCCTATGACTGACAAACCTTCTGGATCATGTCAATGGGGGCTGAGCCCGCTTACACGACAGAGCCTTCTCGGATCGTGCCAATGGGGGCTGACCCACTTACATGGCAGAGCCTTACCTGTATCATATCAATGGGGACTAGCCCTCTTACATGACAGAGCTTTAGGTTTCTCTTTACTGGAAGGAGCCTTGCGCCTGGATGGATCCTCAACCTGACTGGAGCTAGCCTTGAAGGAGCCTGGCACCCTGGATTGGCGCCTGGCTGCTTCTAGAGCCTGGGCTGGCTCTAGAGCCTGGCTGGCTCCTAGAGCCTGGCTGGCTCCTAGAGCTGGCTGGCTCCTAGAGCCTGGCTGGCTTCTAGAGCCTGGCTGGCTCCTAGAGCCGGCTGGCTCCTAGAGACCTGGCTGGCGCCTTGCGCCTGGCTTGGCTCCTCCACACTTGCTGGAGCTTCGAGCTTGGAAGAGTCTCTCGGCTGTCTGGCGATGTCCACATCGGACACTCTTATATCTGTCCGATTTGTTCTTTTCGCCTGGCGCATTTGCGCCAGGTTGGAGGCCCGCTCCTTCTCAGTATCCTGTCATGACAGAGTTCCTTGGAACTGTCCGCCTCTGGCGTTTTTTCGCCTGTATTGGCATTTGGCGCTTGGCTGGCGCTACATGTCCGAGAGTCCTGAACAACCACATAGTTTATCAGGAGACTGGAGAAGGGTGGAAGAAATTCTTCCCCTTTGAGCTTTTGGCCCCTGGCAAGGGGAGGTGATTTTAGTCAGCTACACCCAGTAGACGACAGGATATCTAACAATACGAGAGAGAAGAGTCTTCCTCCGATGGGAGGATCCTTCGTGAACACTTCTTTTGCTAACGAGATCTCTTCTTACATGTTGATGAGGTTCCTCGTTGCAGAATCTTCCCTATCCTTGCCCGAAGGAAGGGAAGGAGTCTGGAAGTCGAAGGAGACTCTGAGCTTGAAATTGGGCGGAACCCTGATTTCTAGCTCTTATTGTATTCTTCTGAATACCTTCTGGGAAGCATTTTTGAGTCCCATCATCGCACCCCGAAGACTCTGTAGGCAAACGTTTAAACCATCTCTTCTTCTGTAGATGAAAATGTAAGTACCCTGCCTGGGCAACTAAACTTCTATCTGAAAGCGTTGCGTCAGGAATAGAGGGATTTAGTTCTTTTGCCAGACATACTATGCTGGCAAGAACCCATTTGCCGAGTCTCCATTGAATCTGATGCGAGATTCCAATGCACAAAAAATTCACTTGTCTTCTTGGTCGTTTAGGGCTAAGAGAAACAAAGAATTCCTTCATAAACTTCCTCAAAGAAGTTTGATGAGGAGCAGTTCCATTTTGTCGGAACACGGAATCTGTGGCCACAAAAAAAAAATTCCATTCGAAGTACATGATATCCTACTCTTGTCGTATTGCGGTAGGGGGTCGTATAGATCCTGAAGATCTTAATCCTCTGTTATCTAATATTCCCTTGTAGAGACAGAGTATAGCCTTTTACTGCGTTCTTTGATAGCAGATATATACTAGGTGATTCTCCCTGAAAGTGAAGAAAAAACTTCGCTATGTGGTTCACAGAGGTATCGGAAGAGGACAGTTTCCTCATTCCATCTAGCACGATCTGCAGCAATTCTATGTCTTAGCCATGACTATTGTCATTTACCTTGAAAAATCCTCATTCCTGTCCACTTCTGGTCAGTCTGCACGTGGAAAGACTCAGAGTGGAGAGGTTTTTCAGGTCTATTTATAATAGATTCTGATAGAATATCCAGATACTCTTGGAACAAAAACCTTACGAAACATGCTGTGGAGAAACAGAAGTGACTTCTGGTGAATCCAACCTCTATAAGGCCAAAATGAGGCATTCATCCTCTCTTCCTTTGACGCCCATTTATCTTAATATCTGTTAAGAATTTATAACTAGGGGAAAAAAGACTAAAGTTTATTCCCCTTCTTTAAATTAAAGATGTCGTATATTGCTACCTCTCTTGGTTCGAGGAAAGGAAAAAGCAGTCTATAGGAAGCCTGTTCGTCTTCTACCTTGCGGAAAAGAGCTATGAAGACTTTCCGTAGGTCTCAAAACTCTTTTCAATAAATGTTAGACATACGTTAACAGTTATTATCTTCGATCGAGAAGGTTCTCACGGACATGCAAAATCTTGCATCGAACCTTAAGGATCGTTACGTTCCGTGTCTGTTCCCAAATAGGTTCTCTTTTGTTAACGCGAACAGGGGCGAAAAAAAGAGATTCTCGATGCTCTTTGCGATATGAGAGATCGTGGAATTGGCCTAAGTGATTAAAAAAAAAATCATTTCATCATTCCTTGTAAGCGACACTTTCCGATTAAATGGTAACGAAATCAGGAACGAATCTTGCCGTTACCGAGCCTCCGAGAGGCTACTGGTTTGTTTGTTTGTTTGTATGGTGTTTTTACGACTTCCGAACCACGTCGAGAGTGAACTTCTATCACCAGAAATCCACATCTCTCACTCCTCAATGGAATGGCCGAGAATCGAACCCGCGACCACCGAGGTGAGAAGCAAACAACCAAACCAACCACTACTGGACTCTTAGGTAATAAACTCGCTACTAAAACGAGAAAATATCTTGGATGAGGTACTTCTGGCATGCGCCAGCTGGCGCTTCTGGCGCAATTTGCGCCAGGCTGGCGCTTCTGACGCTTTGCGCCAGGCTGGCGCTTCCTTCTAGTTCTTTTAAGGTTATGTGCCAGAACCTCTGTGCCCTTATGGTACCCGACATCCTTCACGTGTTAATTCCGTTCTAGTTAGGGAAAAAACTTTTATATACTGTTAGACAGTCCATTCAGGGAAAACAACCTTCTGCCACTAAGAGAATGTTTCCCATCCAGAACTCACCCAAACTTATCTTGAAGCAATAAATCCGATTCTAAAAAGGTGTGTGCGTTTCTCGAAAGGATGAGAGAATTATATTATTTATTTCGTGCTCTGCCGTATTAGACTCCTTTATAATACTGTCACATTGTGGTAAACAAAGACTTGACCATACCGTAGTCTTAAAGTGAATTCTCTTCTACTATCTTCATCTTCTCACTAAGCATGTACTCTAATAAGCCATGCTTTCGTAAGCATGAGAGCATCATATAATATAGAGTTCCGCTGCGTTAGAATCCTTTAATAATGTTACCTACGGTAAACAGCATTGAAAGGTTGTAATATCTTTCTTATTGAAAGCTTCTTAGCAAAAGGCAGACTATATTTTATTTATGTTTGCTTAACTATCCCTCAATCCGAGGCTAAAACCGCGATTGTAGGGGAGAGACACGTTAGTTATTCCATCCCGCAGGAGTGAGACATGTCACCAACCACTCATGACCGACACCTACATGTTACTGCGTTGGTCTCTAAGGCGCGATAGCAGTCTCCGTTAGCCGTCTGGCCTTACTCTTTCCAGAGTTGCCAGCTACTCCATTAAATAAAGGAATCTTATAAAATTATTATCGAACTTCAGGAAGTTCTTATTAATGCATATTTAAGCGAAACAAGACTTCGATAAATCTAGAAGCTAAGTAGGCGTTGTCTTAACAATCCCTTTAAGCGTAGTCCTTCCTAGGAAATTCCTGGAAGGATACTGATAATTGAGTTGCTCTACAAAGAAGTAACTACGGTATGTGTGATTTGCCGTATCGTATTCTCATACAGCAGATACTCTACTACCTTCTTTCCCTGCCGAGGCAGATAAAGGAAAAATTTTTACTGTCTTCTTTCTTTTCGTTAATAGAATGACAGAAAGAGTATATATATCTCCTTAAGGAAGGAAGTTAATCCAGGAACTCTTTAAATCTTCGTGATTTCCTCATAAATCGCGGAAGAGACAGAATTCCTGTTCGTCTGTAGGGTTTTACGGAAGGAAGTAGATATTTCCTATCCGCCATCATACCCAAACGTCGATGAGATTCTTAAGAAAAACTCCCAAAGCGCTTGCCTCTTCATAACGAGGGTAAGAGCATGAATGAAGGAGTGTGTCCGCATTACTCAAAGAGGAGCCTTGCGACTGACACCTCTCTCTTAAGAAGATTTGGAATATTCTGGCGCCTGGCTCCTTGCGCCTAGCGCCTGGATAGTTCCGCGCGCCTGGAATGTTCCGCTAGAAAGGAGACTCGCTCCTGGAACGTTCGCTTGTGTGGAAGGTCCCGTGCGCCTTGATAGTTCCGAGCGCCTACAGACCCCTTTTAGAAAGAGCCTCTTGCCGGAAACGTTCAATGGAAGGATCGTTCTGATTGCCACTGTACTATAAGGCTCCTTGCTCTAGCCGTCTGTTTTTCTGTTGCAATTTGCGCCAGGCTGGCGCTTCGTCTCTTTGAAGGCGCCTTGCGCCAAGAAAAATTTTCTAGAACGCGGCTCGCGTTTGTTGTAGGAAACGCGGCTCTTGCTAGTCTGTTTTCTGGAACGCGGCTCGCTGCTGGCTGTTGGAACGTGGCTCACGCTAGCTTGCTGGAACGCGGCTTCCTAAGTTCCTGGCTGGCTCTTGCTCAGTGTTCTCTTAGTTTGTTTTCAGTAGAACGCGCTAGATCATCAAAAAACATATACATTCTTCGTCTTTTCGGATGTACGATGAAGAGACGCACTTTTTTTTTAAGGGATGCCTTTTCAATGGCTATCCTTGGCAGTCTGGGACGCTCTACAGAACCTGCCGAGGGGACGCCTGACCGGTGGGGATTCTCTGAAACCCCCTTACGGCTTTCGACATTCCTTCTCCCCTGGGCTTGGGAGCTTGAAAGAGGTCTAGGCCTGGGAGCGAGACAGAGCCGATCAGACGCACCCTCCACTGCAATGGGGGAACACTAGTAATCACTTCTTACCTTTCAATAGCTCGCATTTTGAGCCACAAGAAGGTGATGAGGATGCAACACTACTAGTACTGTTAATACTCTAATTGCTCGTTAGTACGAGTTTCTAAAAAACTTTTAAAAGAAAACGTATCTAGTTACATGCTTTACTGACTCCATAAAGTAGGAAGTCAGTATACTATTTCCTCAATCAATTCTAACACTAATTACACATATTAATGAATAAATATTAATATTTCCCTTTCTTGCAAACTATGTGAGTGTCTACCGAAAATTTCGGTAGTTACACGTCATATATTCTTCGAAATTTTCGAAGCCAAATTCATTAAAAAGTTAATAAAAAGCGTATGCCCAACCAAAGAACCCATGTTACATTCCCTGCAAAAGACAGCGCAGAAGATCGATGGCGATGAAAAAACGAAAATCAAGTCAGGAGGTAGCACAATATATGTTGACACTACCGCGACAGAGAAAATCTGGTTCTAGAACGGGAACGGTTCCTATTCCTGCCACCCAGCGGCAGGGGGGTAGATCACCTGACCTACCTGCAGCGTGTGCCGCGAAATTCGAATTTCTGTCGGACGTCAGAGACATAAGCTAAGTATATATCTGCCGGGGAAGTTGCATGTACAAAACCTAAATTTTCACTAAAACTCTATTTGAAATTAATTATTTACAAGTTGAGTTCTTCAAAAATACCATGAAAATTTGTGATTGCACCTAAAGAGAGCAACAATAGTGATAGCTTTTATTAAAATACTGTAATGAAATGTCATAATATACACAATAAACTTTTACTTTTCAACAAAAAAAGTAACTATTGTATTTTGTTAGTCAATGATGGCATTTCAGAAATTAACCACTAGACCTTACTAATTATTTCTATCAGAAAAGATCACTAGACCTTACTAATTATTTCTATCAGAAAAAATTAATTCTCTAGAAGAGAACAAGATTATCATAAGGAAGGATACACATGTGCACCTTCCTGACCGGGTAAAGCAAGGAGCAAGAATGCATCATGAAGATGACAAGTGGTAACAGTGGAGCCGAGCCTCTGTATCAGCCTCTATAGGGTCCAAACAGGTTCCACTGAAGAGAGAGTCAAGAACAAAATTGCACCTTCATGGCTGCACACCATAACCCCACTTTGGGTTACCAGCAGGTTAAGAGCATCTAACACTGATTAAGCAAATCATTAGAGAAGTGAGACAACAAAAGTATTGACAAGCAACTGATACTGTTTGAAAGGAGAAAGAACATTCCCGGGGATCCTGGAGAATCACCCACAAATATTGCCAACCACCCCTTAGTAGAGAGAAAGACAGAACGAGATGATAGAGAAGGCAAACAGGAAGAACTAACCGAAATGAAATTTTTGGCAGTACAGAAATTAGCTACAAGTTTTACTTCTATTGGAAAAGTTGAAGAGGGTAATATAATAAAGAGGTAACAGCGCAAAAGTTGACAAAATTACTTGTGTCAAAAGACGCGCACTAGTGCAACTATACAGAACCAACAGTTGTTGCAGGACACTAAAACACCAGAACAGAAGGGATTGAGCACACTTCCCTGAACACCATACCAGTATCGCACAGTCGCACACCTAAACTTTGAATGCCTCCTCGTTCACGGGGGGGTCAGGTGTGCTACATCAAGCCAGGAGAAGAAAGAATAAACACAAAATGAGCATATTTACATCCCAAAGAAAGAAGATATGATGGAAGTTTCACTGAAAGTTGGTCTACAGCTTTTCCCAGTAATTGTCATAATGAAAGCAACACAGGGATTTTTTTCTACAGGAAAAAACTAACCCCTGAGACAGCTCCCAATGAATTCTCCTTCCAATCAGTCCAAAGACTGATAAGGACAAAGATATCTGAAAGAACTAACAATTAAACTCCACCAACTCTTCCAAAGAAGGCCACCTCATATGAGTACTTTGTTTCTTTTTTAGTGTCCAGAACAAATTTTTTTTAAGTGACACAAGAGTCAGCCCAATAAACTACAGTACCTGAAAACACTTTGTGACATGATAAACCAGATACTATAGACACTTTGGTTGTTGTTAGAAGAGCAAATGAAAGATCATAATTCTAGCATTCCTGATAATAATGAATTATGTACTATGAAACACAAGAACAATAAAGATATAATGTCAAGTTTCATGACCAGGTTGAGAACCATGTCTCCATGGAAAATATTAGATAATATAAAAATATTACAGTTAAGGTACGTATCTTTATTTCTACCTATGATTTATAAATAAACTAGCATAAGATAATCGGCAGCAACAATCGGCAACAAAAGCATCCATTCCTATTATTTCATCCAGATGATAAACACACCATACCCATGAAAATTTGTAAGAAATCCAAGTTAACCTAAAGTTAAAAGTTAAGAGTTCCTTGGTTTGTTCTGCACTAGCCTAAATCAAGGGTACGTGGGTGAATGTCAGCCAGGTATCTGCAACTCCCCACCAAAGCTCCAATACTGCTGCAGTAACTTATTGTGACTGCATATATATAATGTAGATATTTGCATAAAGGTATTGTTTAAAAATACATAAATAAGGTATATAAAATACAGCACTGGTGAGATATGGAAACCTTTCCTACTTTTGTTTATGTTTGTATGATCACCACTGAGAGGCTGGTACTGAACATGGTGGAAGCTCGGCAGGGCACCGTGTTTAGTACCAGACCTCCAAGGATGAAAGGAAAAACAAAGCAAAGGATGGCAAATAGGTATAGTACTACATTATTTTGCTAGATTTCTCTAATGATCTCACCTGTACTCTATATTATGTACACTCTTTACTATATTTTCCAGAAAAGAAATTATAATAATAGATGATATTTCATGAGACCATCTTCTATACATTTACCCTGACTATGATACAACACTGGCTAAATTTTTGGATGACCCCAGCCAGCCATTAAGGAGGACTCCAGCTAGCTATGTTTGCATGATTTTTTTCATACAAAAATGGCTAGGAAATGATAGGACACTAAAGTAACCTCAAAATACCAACATAATGTAACCTAGCGGTGTTTACTGGTTACAATTTTGCCTTATCAGCTATGGAGGGAGTGGGGAGCCATTATATGTCATAATTTGATGCATTTGCACAGATTATGTATTGAGAAGAATTTTTGTTATGTGTTTTGCCCCCAAAAATATAAATCATAATGTGGGAAGTGGCTGGAGTCTTCCAAAAAATAACCCAACGCTGCAGCAGTAAATGACTGTGATACAAAAAAAAGGGATTTTTCATTGCCCCATGGTACGTGCAAGCACTTGACATCTGGATAACGTAAGATTCCATGACACTAACTAGGTAGCTAGGTACTAGGTCAGTAATCAGCACTGTGTCCTAATTCTGAAAATAAGATTGCTAAAGGAAACTGCACAGTCGTCTATCCAGTATGATAGCTTAAACCCAAGCAAGCTGGGATAAACATCCACATACTAAAATATTGCAAAATCTAAAATTGCATTGTAGGCTCTACTGAACTCTCATATCATGGGCTAAATTCCATTAGTACTGCAGTCAAGCCTTGAAGAATGACAGACGACGTAAAAGCAGCAAAATCGCACACAGTTTTAAAGGCCTAGGCTAGAAAAGACTAACCTACTTGAAGTTTCCAACCCAGAAAGACCAATCTGGAACACCATTTCTCACAATGAGGAACAGATCACAGCCGACAGGTAGGTATTGCACAGCACCTGGAGGCCTGACTGGGTCACAGTGACCTTTACCTTGCACGGGGCAGGCTGACCTTGTTTGGGTATCATTTCCGAAATCGAGATCATGTGCCCAAAGACATCCTTCAACAGGGTAGGATCACCCTAACCTACAGACCGAATTTCAATGAGCCTAGAACGTTGCTACTGATAAAGCTTGAGCACTTTACCGTCGATTTCTTACTGAATCTGTATTTCAGGCCATACTTCAACCGAAGCAGCATTTAAGGACAAAATAAACAATACGGTGACTGATTAAAAGCCCAGATTAGTTACGGCATCGTAGCCTATTGCGTCAAAAACAACCTTGAGTTCGACCTGACTGTCATGCCAAGACAATATATAGCCCCATTAAACAATGATATAGAGTCAAATATATACTACAAGGCCAATATACAGCCCCTCAAATATCAATAAACCTGTCCCGCGTCTATTAAAAGAGACCTCTATCAACAAAACTTCATTATATTACCTCCTGTCAGAAGATCGTCCATGATCACAACCCACTTCCTTCGTGACGTCACGACTTAAACTCGACGCCATTGGTGGGACGGAGAAAGCGTTGGCCAATCACAACGCAGGCTTTACGCGGGATAATTATCATTGGTCATTCATGGGGGAAAATCAAGGGATACATTTGCTCTATTTTACTAAAAATACTATTTGATGGGAAAATGGTCATATTTTTCAATAAATGAATTAGTACTATGTAGTTTATAATAACGTTCTTGAGCCTAATTAGACTTTTACGATAGAATAACAACTTAATATTACAGTCTAGATTTCAAAGATGAACCACCATTGTTTACTAAATATCAGCTGATACAGACACCGATTTACGATTACGAACGATATCTTTATTAAATGAGTCACCCTGGACAGAGGTAGTCATTAATCATTATTAAAGTCCGGGGAATTCTCTGGCCCTTTACTGTTATTATTATTACTTTATGGCAAGTAGTGAGAACCCTTTATTACACTCTACAAGTATTACATAAGAGAAAGTTTTATGGTTTTACTGTTACATCTGTACACGTTTTCTGCTTAGCAAAGCACTTACCCATACCTAGGTAGCTAGGTATACCTAGTAAAAATCTCCACAGACCTGACCTAAGTCCTAAATTAGTAGACTATTTTAACAAATAATAATTTTCAAGACATAATGAGTTAACAAACAGGATACAGTGTTACATTTATATAGGCCAGGATGTAGAATTATGAATCTGTATGAGTGTCGGAGGCTCTTGACGTTTTATCTGTCAGTCTCTTTATCTTTATACGTAGCTAATGACAGGTTCCTTATCAATGATTCCGGTGCCAGTACTGTAAAGCTGTCTAAAGTTCATTCTATGGCTTTCAAGCTCAGATTGGACATAGAGTTGGTGAGCTAAACAATTACATGCCAGTTGAGTAACTAAAAGTAGGTTAAAGGAAATAAGGAGTTTTGCTTCACCAGTGACTTATAGGTACTAGCTAGGTAGTACCTAGTAATACCTATAGTACTTGGCATAGGCTAGGTAACCAGTTTAGTCTCTGAAATGGGTTGAATGCCTGTTAGGCTGACTGTATTATTGTTGGTCATTTATATTTTTAAACGAAAAAAGTTGGATTGCCTTTGTTTTTCCTCTCACCTTCCTCTCCATAGTACCTACCAAATAGGCTAAGTACAGTACTAGCTATAGTATCATTTTCAAGTCTATACATACTACCTAGGTACCTAGAGAGTACATTTAGTAAGACCCTCACTGTTTCAGGCTCATAGCTATAGCAAAGCCCTGTTTTGTGGATCATTTACAACTTAGTTCTAATAACTTGGCCATACTACATTGTGGTAGTCATTTTCTAATACATCTATCATTAATTTGTGCTTGAGGATATCATTGTATCTAGGTATACCTAGGTAGTAGTTTTTTATTATCTTGTAAATTATAGCTATCCATGTGCCCTGCATTTAGTGCCTACTTCTAGTATGTAGCCATTTTAATATATCTTTTTACAAATTACGTAGTTTATATAAATATATGTATATACTCCATGTTTGTTACACCTTATTGTATGCATTAGGCCTATTACACATCTAATTGGTACACCAGAGTTCAGTAAGAGTTGTTTGACTTTTGAGCATGGAGGTTTAAATGTTACCAACTTAACCACAATTTGAACTTGCCATCCAGTGGCCTCAGTAAATAGAATGGCAATCCTTGATAAAAGTACTGAAGTCTAATCTGAAAATTACGTGAACATGAACAAACATATTTAATATCTTTCTATACAGCTATTTCACTCATTAAGTGGATATTTGTTACCACTATAGTCGATCTTTTGATAATAATCTGGAACATGGTGTACGCCCCATTGGTGGGGACTTCGGTTACAATGTACAGTATGTAAATGGGTATTATTTTTTTTTAAATCTGAAGTCCATACTCCCCCAGAAGAAAATTTCACTTACTTCTACTCTTATAATCTAGATAATACTTCATTTTATAGATGTTGGGGATCATGACAAGATTAATGAACCCACTATTTTTTAAAAGAATATTATACCACTTTGATTTTTATATAAACATATACATACACATATAATATATAGTAGGTATATATAATACACATACATATATGTAAATCAGTGATATAATATTGTCTTGAAAAATAGTGGGTTCGCTAATCTTGACATGATCCGATGTTGGGTACGATGCCCTCAACCCTCAAATTACTAGGTTCAATTATTGCATCAAAGGCCAGATTATTATCAAGTAATTGCTTGAGGTATACATTTGCTCTTCAATTGCTCAGCTATCTAACTTCATCTTTTACTTATTCTACTTTTCATTTGAGATTTAAATATAAATGACTGTCGGATCTGGTAATAATGTACTGCTTTATTAACTATTATATCACTACAAACGTTAATCTTGAACTCATAAACTTCAAGATGTTTTCCTCTGCTACTTGATTTCTCTGATATTTACCATGTTACAATTACTGTACTAGTTTGTTTATAAAAGTGTGGTTGCATTATTTTTCATATTTAAGCAAGGTTTTGTATTTTTCATATTTAAGCCAGTTGTTACTGTAGGCATTGTACAACTAGTATATCTCTTGAGTGTCCAAATAAATTATTGATGACTGTAATATTTTTCTCCATCAGGTATTCTCAAATTCTTTCATGTATAGTTAGGTAACTACTACTCTGTATATTGTATTGAGTGCATATATTGTTTCGAATTGAACTTGTATAATTAGTGCAGGTTATCTATCATTAAATGATTAGGAAAGTATTTATCTGCATCAACTCTTCTGATTGCTGTAGACAGTGGTATTTTAGTTGCCTTCAGTTGTTGTTTGGCCTTAGCTGCTCTGCTTTTCTCCTCTTACTTCTCATCTATTCGGATTGGTCTCTTTTTCTCTAGCTGCTAAAGTTTGTTCAGAATTTTTGTTCACCAGTTTCCACCTTATACGAAAGGTACAATGCTGTTGGTCATTATTGTAATTAAATTTGATCACAGCTAATGTTGTAGTTGAGATTCTTTATAATAAAACTGTTTTATCTCATTTATGATACTCATTTATTAGTGTTCAGTACATGTTCCTTTCTTTTTTCTATTTTGCAAAAGGGATAACTGTCACTGCAATATAATGACAAGATTATCGAAACTCTGTAGTAACTGGATGTATTACCAGACCTGAGTATTTTTACATTGCTGTTCATATTAGTTTTACATTTCCTCTTAGGAAAAGTAAAATCTTCCTTTGAGTATTTGCTGTACTCCCAATTTTATTATAGTTTTGTATCATGTCAATGTTGTTTGCCCAATTTTAGTGTTTTTCACGAACATTGATTGTATCTATGATTCTAAGGTGGCACAAGATCAGAGCAAATTTATAAAGGACCATGCTATAGATTGCTGCCAGATCAAGACAGGCAGCAACAGGTTACTTTTGTTAATGAAATGATAGGCTGACAGAATTAATCCTGCAGTAGGTTGTCACAAAGAAGCAGGTCTTTCAGAGTGGTCTCTGTCATAAATTGAAATCTCCTTGCACTCATTGGCTTGACATCCAAGAAAAGCTGCGGAATGTAATACAAGGCATAATACTGGGTGTAAGGATAAACAGGTGAGTGGTCCAAGATGATGCTAGATAATCATTCAAGGTCAATGAGATGACCCGGTCATGGTAAGAGAAACCAGGTATCTTGTACATTGAAGGATTGTTACCTGTCAGTCAATTTACCTCTACATACCAAATAAGGAAATACATCTGCACCAGTCACAGAAGAGCAATATAGAAGAAAATTGAATAGAAAGGTGGTGACAAAGTAAACTTTAGTGTGGCATCAGAAATGAATTTACATTACCACTAATGTCAAGTCAAATTGTCAATTTGAAAATAAGGTTTTAAGCAGATCATTAAGAGTCAGTTGTATGAATTGTGTGAGAAATTGTGCCAAAGAAAAATTCCTGAAGTTTCACAAGTATAAGATTGTAATAAGATAGATGGCTTAGATATGACTTTCACACTACCCCAGGGAGGATAGTATGTGGTAGTGCCAGCTGGGCTCCCCTTGGAACTGTGAAAGTGGGGCCTTGAGACGAGTGGAGATTTGTGGAAGGGGAAGCGGAGGAAAGACTTGAGTGGCAGAATTTTGCAGCCCTTTTGTGTTGCATATTATCAGAAGAGATGATGAGTCAAATTGACAGTGATATGACAACCTCTTTAGAGCTGCAGAAAATTCAGTGATTGGTTTAGAGCTGCCAAGATCAGCAGCCCAGTCTAAATACAAGCATGTTAGGTTAATGATATGCTACGACAAGATTATAAGTCACTGTGTGTGTGTAACTGGATGCGGTTGTTTCTTTCATGGGACCTGGCTGTCTGATTGTGTAAGAAATAAGTACGTATTCAGAAAATATATTAAGATTGAGGTTTCATGTATGACATTACCTGGCAGGTATATATATAGCTATATTCTCTGTTCGCACTGGCAGAATTTTTCAAAACTCGCGGCAACCGCTAGATCACTGGTAGTTCAGGTGATCGCCACCCCGCTCCCGTGGCGCTGTGCTCGGAATCATTCCCATTTTCGTCAGATTTTTTTCTGCCACTGAACCGGCAACATCGTTGTTGGGTTCCCTGCTAGAATTCGAAACTCGTTAGCTGACTTTCGCTGTACTTGGATGGTTTATTGGGTATCGTATTGGAAAGTTGGATTGGCAATCGCGATTGGAAGTTATTAGAATGTCTGATTCTGGTATAGTATTTCGAGTGTGTATGAAAGAAGGGTGTAAGGTGAGACTACCGAAAGCTTCGGTAGACCCTCACACACTATGTAAGAAGTGTAGAGAGGTTTTGTGTACTGGGACAATAGATGTAATGAGTGTGAAAGTTTAAATGAGAAAGAATGGAAGACTTTCACCAAATATGTTGAGAGACTTGAAAAGGATAGAGTAAGAAGATCGGTGTCTCGGAGTGAGAGGTCAGGTTCTTCTAGTAAGGCCTTGAATAATTCTGTTATTCTCCCCCTTCTTCCCAAGTAGAAGTTGTTAATCCTTATCCTCAGGTCTCTGCGCCCGCTGCTGTTTCTGAGGATACTAATATTGTGAAAGTGTTTGCCGCCTTGCGTCAATGGCGATCAGATTCAGCGTCTTACAGACCAAAGTGGGTACGATTGAAAGTGTCAGTGTAGTGGAGGGGGCGGCTGATCGTCTCACTCGTGCTCCTAGACCTAGACCTCTGCCAAGCTCCCAGACCCAAGGGAGAAGGCATGTCGACAGTCGAAGGGAGGCGAGAGGGGTTCCCTTACGATCAGTCGTCCCTTCAGGCAGTCCTGTTGCGTCCCAGGCTGCAGCAGTGCGCCATAGAAAAGGCGACACTGGGAAGTGTCCTTTTTCCTCGACAGATAGTGCTGCGTTCAGGCAGGTATGGACGTTATGCGGAAGTTTCGCGTCCTCTGAAGAGGACGCATAGACCTACGTCTTCTCAAGATGAGCGTTACCCCCGCAAGAACAGTGGAGTAGTCCCGAGATTTTCTCTTCTAGTGATGAGGAAGAGGTGGTTCGATTAAAAGGAGGAGATCCTTTAAGTCAAGACAAGACGCAAGACCTCATGTGTACGACGGTTCGGGATAGGAGCTCTCCTTTCGGAATACGGAGCAGTCTCTCCGATATCTTCCCCTTATCGTAGAACTCAAGATCGAGTTTCTCGTGTTGAGGATCCGTCTCGTCTTTGTTCTCCGCTTGCTCAGACTTCACGCCAGGAAGCAGAGACTAGGAACTTCCTTGAAGAGATGCAAGGAAGGTTAGCCGATTTGGTTAAATCGTGGGAACATCGGAACTTCCTCCTACAAGGCGTAAGGACGCATCTCTCCCAGTCAAGTCGTCTAAGAGGACGCATGATGGTTGGCCGCCTTCTCGTCAAGCTTCGGAGTCTCGGGTAGGACGCAAGTTACGGGAGCAGGACGCAGGACGCAAGTTAAGAGAACAGAAGCAGGACGCAAGTTTTCGGAGCAGGACGCAGGACGCAAGCTTCCGGAACAGGACGCAGGACGCAACACTCGGAGCTCAGAAGGACGCAGGACGCAGGCGGCAGGAGCAGGTTTCTTCACGTGAGGTTGGAGAAGATTTTCTGCAGCAAGACCTGGGTTTACAGGATGTGTCTTCGGCAGAAGAGGAAATAGAAGACTTAGAATCTGAGGAAGAAAAAGAAGATGAAGCACCTTCTTCAGATTATAAGAAATTGACGAATTGCCTTCTTTCACTTTTTGGAGGGGATTTTCAGCCTGCAGCTCCGACATCACCCCTTTCTCAATTCTCCAAGAATAAAACTCCGAAGAAGTCCTCGTTTTTTGAAGATGAAGTTTTCGATTACGGCTAAGAAGTCTCTTCAAAGAATTGATACGTGGTGAAGGAAAAGAGGGAAGCGGGCAAGACTGTGTTCTCTTTCCCTCCTGCCAAATTGGCATCGAAGTCCGGAATTTGGTATGCGACAGGGGAAAATCTCGGCCTGGGAGTGCCTGTCCTCCTCCCAGGGGGATTTTTTCCAACATTGTGGACAGTTCCCGCAGACATGCCTTGAATTCGGCCAAAGTGTGGTGGTCTCCATCAGAATTAGATCATCTCTTGAAAGAAAGGGATTTTCCGGACCTTCGAGGTTTTTAATTTTCTGGATTGGTCCTTGGGAGCTCTGGGACGAACAGTGGAAGATAATGAAGCAACGGCTTCTCAACTCCCAAGCAGTATTATGTCCTGCATGGACAAAGCCTTAAGGGATGGAGCGAATGAATTGGCATCTCTTTTCACCGCAGGAGTTTTAAAGAAAAGGTCACTCCTATGCTCTTTTGCTGCTAAGGGCGTTTCTAACGCCCAGAAATCCGAATTGCTTTTTTCCCCACTTCGGAGCAATTGTTTCCTGCGGATATTATCAAGGATATTTCGCGTTCCTAACTCAGAAGGCGACGCAGGATCTGTTAACTTCCTCGGTAAGGAAATTTTTACCCAACAAGGTAGTTAAGAAGCTCCTAAGGAATCAAGGCAAGCTAGTCAGCCCTTTCGAGGCAAGTCCTTTTCGTCGTCCGGCCTCAGAGCAAGAAGAGCTCCGTCAAGAGGGGTTCGAAACCCAGTACTAAACAATGAACAGCAAGTCCTTCAGACATCAGTAGGTGCCAGACTCCAGAAGTTTTGGGAGATTTGGCAAAAGAAAAGGGAGCAGATCCTTGGGTAGTCAAGGTGGCCAAAGAAGGTTACAAGATCCCTTTTCTAAAGAGACCGCCTCTTGCGACATCGCCAAGAGAGCTGGGAGCTCACTACAGCGATCCAGGGAAACAAGAAGCACTACAAGAACAAGTTCTTTCTATGCTCAAGAAAGGAGCAATAGAACCTGTTCTGGATCACTTATCTCCGGGATTTTACAACCGGCTGTTTTTAGTTTAGCAAAAATCCTCGGGGGATGGAGACCAGTACTGGACGTAAGTCAACTCAATTTATTTGTGGAGAAAACAAAATTTACGATGGAGACGACCGATTCAGTACTGGCAGCGGTACGTCAGGGGACTGGATGGTCACCCTGGACCTTCAAGACGCATATTTTCATATCCCAATTCATGCAAGATACAGGAAGTACCTGAGATTTGTGATCCAGAACAGGGTTTTCAGTTCAAAGCCTCTGTTTTGGACTGTGCACAGCCCCACAAGTTTTTACAAGAGTGATGGCGAGCGTGGCGAAGTGGCTACACATTCTAGGAATAAGAGTGTCTCTATACCTGGACGATTGGCTCATAAGAGCCCAATCAAGAAAGCAAGTCTGGAGGACTTAGACGAAATGAAACGTTAACATTAACCGAAAGAGTTAGGGTTGATGGTGAACTTAGAAAAGTCGAATATGAACCCAGTCAGGAACTAGTTTATTTGGGGATTCTGATCTCCTCAGTGACTTTTCGGGCTTTTCCGTCTCCCAACAGACAAGATCTGTGCATCCGGAAAGTGCAAGCCTTTCTAGAGAAAGAACAATGTTCAGCACGAGAGTGGATGAGCTTACTGGGTGGGACACTCTCGTCCCTGGAACGGTTCGTTTCTCTAGGAAGGCTTCACATGAGACCCCTACAAATATTTTTGAACCAAGTCTGGCCAAGAAAATCGCAACCAGATTCCTTCCTGTTTCGAATTCCTCGCAAGATCAAAGAGGAGTTAAGTGGTGGCTAACTCCGGGGAAGTTAGCAAACGGGAGCGTCTCTCCAGCAAAAGAACCCAGACCATGTATTGTTCTCAGACGCCTCGGACGCAGGCTGGGGAGCGACTCTCGACTTCAAGAAGTCTCAGGTCGTTGGAGCAAGGAGGAAACGGCTTGGCATATAAACAGGAAGGAACTGATGGCGATTTTCTTGGCCTTGAAGGAGTTCAACGCGGTGATTCGCAACAAGGTGGTACAAGTCAACGCGGACAATACCACAGCTCTGGCGTACATCCGCAAACAAGGAGGGACACATTCAATCTCTCTTTGCAAGTTGGCGGAGGAGATCCTTCTTTGGGCAGAGAAGGAAAACGTAACCCTTCTCACCAGATTCATTCAAGGTGGGGAGAAGAATGTGAGAGCGGACCTGTTGAGCAGGGAAGGTCAACTTCTATCAACAGAATGGACGCTTCATTTAGAAGTATGCCAGAGTCTGTGGAAATTATGGGGTCGCCCAGTGGTAGACTTGTTTGCGACAGCAATGACGAAGAGATTGACGACGTATTGCTCTCCAGTCCCAGACCGTCAAGCAGTCGCAGTAGACGCCTTTCTTCTAGATTGGACGGGCTAGACGTCTACGCCTTTCCCCGTTCAAGATATTAGGGAAGGTTTTGAAGAAATTCAGGGAGAGTCAAGGGACAAGAATGACTCTCATAGCTCCATACTGGCCGGGCCCGAGATTGGTTCACAGAGGTACTGGAATGGACAATAGATGTACCAAGGACAACTTCCAGCAAGAGTAAGATCTACTCAAACAGCCTCACTTCAACAGGTACCACAAGAACACCTCGCTCTGGGTCTGACTGCGTTCAGACTATCGAAAGACTTGTCAGAGCGAGGGGGTTGGGGGTTTTCTAGAGAGGCGGCCAGAGCGGTGGCCGGAGCTAGAAGAGCCTCTACTATTAAGTTGTACCAGGCGAAGTGGGGAATCTTTCGCAAGTGGTGCAAGAGTCGGAAGATTTCTTCATCCAGTACCTCTGTGACCCAAATTGCCGATTTCCTTTTATACTTAAAGAAGGAAATAAAATTGTCAACTCAGACGATTATTCAAAGGGGTATCGGAAGTTGATGTTGGCTTACTGTATTTAGACATAGAGCGGTCTAGATATTACAAATAAATCTAGATCTGAGAGGAGACCTCATAAGGTCCTTTGCAACAAGGAAGGAGCCCCAATACAGAGCGCCTTCCTGGAATCTCGATGTGGGTCCTGAAATTTTTAGGAACTAGTAAGTTTGAACCGATGGGTCAAGCTTCGTTGAGAGATATCACAAAAAAAAGACCATCTTTTTGGTGGCATTGGCCACAGCTAAAAGGGTGAGTGAGCTGCAAGCAATTAGCAAACATATTGGTTGGAAACATGACAAAGCGGTTTGCTCTTTTCAGGAGGGGTTCTTAGCCAAGAACGAGAATCCAGCTACTCATCATGGCCAAGGTCATTTGAAATTATGGTCTTTCAGATCTAGTAGGACAGGAACAAGAGATAGTTCTTTGTCAGTAAGGGCATTGCGCTATTATTTGGATAAAACCAGTAAGATTAGAGGAACTTCAGAATCACTGTGGTGCTCTGTGAAGGACCCTAGCAGAGCAATGACCAAAAATGCTATTGCCTTTTTCCTTAGGGAACTAATTAAAGAATCTCATATGTTATGCCAAGAAGAAAATTTCGGCATCCTTAAGGTTAAGGCACGAAGTGAGAGCAGTAGCTACTTCGTTGGCTTTTAAAAGAATATGGCCCTCAAAGATATCATTGAAACGACGTTTTGGAGGACTAATTCAGTGTTTGCAAGTCATTACCTTAGAAACGTCAAAACAACGTTTGACAATTGTCAAACGTTGGGTCCATATGTATCCTCAGGAGCAGTATTGGGCAAAGGATTTTCCACCCCATAACTTACTAACATGCTAGGTATTTTAATGAAGTGGTGTTGTTTTTACGGTTGTCTAAGAGGGTGATTTCCTCTTCAGTCTGTGAAGTGTAGTGTGTTAGGTTAGTGTTGTGTGTGGTTCAGGTGGTCTAACTTATCCTAGCATGAATGCCCGTGTAAGAGAGGGCTAGGGTTTCCTGTCAACAAATTTGGTCCCGTCCAGGGTTGTCAGACCCTTGTATTTAGCTTCATCAACTAATAGGTCACGTCCTAGTTGGAAGCTACTAAGGCTAGCAGGCTAAGAGGCAGGAATGCTGAAGTCAGCTACCTTAGCAGGTAAGGAATCTAAGAGTATTTTAAATTTTTAAAATTTTAAAACTCTTACAATGTTGCTGTCTTTGACCCACCTCCAAATGTGTCAATCAGCTATATATATACCTGCCAGGTAAGTGTCATACATGAAAATGATGTTATTATGATAACAAAGTTTCATGTATACTTACCTGGCAGGTATATATAATTAAATTCCCACCCACCTCCCCTCAGGAGACAGGGTTCAGAGAGAAAAATCTGACGAAAATGGGAATGATTCCGAGCACCAGCGCCACGGGAGCGGGGTGGCGATCACCTGAACTACCAGTGATCTAGCGGTTGCCGCGAGTTTGAATTTTAAAATTCTGCCAGTGCGAACAGAGAATATAGCTATATATATACCTGCCAGGTAAGTATACATGAAACTTTGTTATATCATAATAACATCATATTTTTTTCATTTTCAGCAGAGATGGCCGATATCCAGCGTAGGGAATATGCAAGACTTTTAGTGGTTCCCATTGCATTTGCGCTTGCAACGCTTTTCCTTTGGTGTTTGTTTTCATATAGACCTCCTCTGAAGAATGGACACACACCTGTAAGTTTTGTCTTGAGTATTTTTCACTCTTTTTGTATTGTCAAGTAGTACCCATATATGTTTTGATAATTTGAAATATTTATTCATGAAGTAAGTTGCCATTTCTTTTATCAATCATTATTGCCTCTTAATTGCCACAGGAACATGCTTTTTGCAGTTGTAAATTATGCTGTAGCTTATATTTGCAAGCTGCCAGATATGTACTATACATTTTAATTGAATGTATGCTCACTGTTTTGTTTATTCTGCATTACAGTCAGCTATATTGCTTATCCATAAGAATCAGTGCCAATTTTATTTTTACCCTAAACACCAGAAAAACGGAACTCTTGAGTGCTGAATTCTATTATATATAAGTGAAAGATGGAAAGCCTTTGTTTTTGTAGAGACATTCTGCCATTTGGGGTCAGAGTCCCTGAGTGCCAACGTCGTTTGTCATTACGTGTGTATTCATTTGGTTTAGTTGATGGAAGGAATTATAGCCACTGTTTTTTTTTTTTTCTTCTTCCTTTTTTTATTCCAATAATCAGTGCCATAGATATGTTTGCGTAGTGATTACAGTGATCCTTTTAGTAGGATACTTCATGATTTTTCACAATTGTTCAATTGATATAGCTTAACTTCGTAATAATTCTGAAGTATTTCATGCATTATGTAAGGCATTTGTCCTGATTTTTAAGGAACATGGACATAAGTGATTTGTTATTATTGAATGAGTCATAGATAAGAATAACATTTTAGAGAGAATAATGAAAAAGTGGTCTCTGCTGAGAAAAGCCAGCATATTGGTTATAGATAGGAAAAATCTTGCATCCCAATGGAAAAGAGTAATATTTGCTGGAAACCTTCATAAGCATTCAATCCAGAACTTGCCACTTGATTTATAACTGCAATATTATTAAATAGTTGAATTAGACCACCAAATCAAAACTCTCAACTCTTGGAAATTTTTCTTGCTTCTTGTTAAGTGTGGAAAAAGAAAAGAGAACTACGTAATTAAGACATTACTTGCTTAGGAGGTACATAATACTACAAATTAAGTTTTTTGCCAAAGACAGGTTTATTGGAACTCTGAACATTTATGGTCAAATAGGTTAAAGATGTAACGTCAAAAATGCTAAGACTTCTCTGTAATTCACTTTTCAAAAATATAACTTGGTATTAAGCAGAATTCAACCAGAAATAAACAGAATGATTTGATGTGTCCAGTTGCAAAGATTTAACTAAAGGACCAAATAAAGTTATACTTCATAGTCACCCACGGAAAGGTTTACAAACTACTGTAAGCCTCTCTTACTAGGTTACTATTCTAACGATTATATTATTGCTGAAGACTATTTAATCTCAAGATAAGAAAGCCTCCCTCAAAAGAACATAGTTGTGGACCCATTAGGCAAACAAAACATGACTCCAAATCTGCCCCCACAGAAGCAACAGTGGCTTAGCCTTAGCAAGGCCATTTTAACAATATTATAGGCACCCAGGCAAAGCAGGGCACTGGATGCCCCTCTACTTACACAGTAACTCACAGGCATAAAAGTGTAAATGGTCGATAAAATTAAACATACAGTACAGTATATTTGTTTTATTGGTATTTCCAACAAAATGGTTGTTAAACATTAAAAAAACATGCTGTACATCAAAGATTAATCAACACAAATGTTTGAACACTATAACACAAACCTTGAAAGAAACAAATTTCAGCACAGATTAGCATGGGCCCCCTATACTACTTGTGGTTGTGGGGATCCCGGGCAATTGCCCAGCATGCCTATGTGTTTAGATGGCCCTGGTCTTTAGCTATCCTGAAAGAGGTAATTCTGCCTAAAGGAGGAGTTGATAGCTCAGGGCAACCACAGTTCTCCATGGCATGTAGACCACAGGCTCAGAGTGTGGTCATTGGTTTAGAACAGTGATAAAACAACCATTTGATTTTGTGTAGGTAACCAATTTTACACATACCATGAGCCGTGATGTTGGTTAGTGTCATTCATTTGCATACCTCCTAACCTAAAAGGTTGTCATTTTATTTGACAACTGCTGGAAGATCCTGAGAGTTCTTCGAGTGTGCACTCACAATTTCTTTCCTTATAAACACAAATAGCCAGCAGACAGTACACAACTCAGTGTTGAGTAAGCCTTCTTTGAAAATTCTTTGGGAATTGCTTGATTCATAGCTGTCACTAACCATAGACTGTATGTGGGACTATGACTTGTATACCATGAAATAGTGGTCCTCACCATTGCTTAAAATTTGTTTTATTTTATTGCACAAATAGAATACCACATGTCTTATGTTTCACAATAATTAATTTCATGTTAATATTTATGACCTCTGCTGTATGGCTTTGCTGTATTGATAAATTAAGTAGGTTTTCTTTATTTCTTTATGATTTTTTGCATGGATTAAGATTTTAAAATCTTTAAGTTTTGTTGTTTTTTCTTTTATAGGATCTCCATTTTCCAAAATCTCTTGAGGATCTAAGAGAGCTTGTGAGAGTATCCAGTGCCTATAAAACTGACCACTGGTATTATGTTCTTCTATTGTTTTCATCAGCTTACATCTATAAACAAACTTTTGCAATTCCAGGATCAGCACTTTTGGTAGGTATTGCCATGTTAAGTTTGATAAGGCATGTGATGAGTATTTAGAGAAAAGCAAGTATGCAGTATGTATAGTACAAAAGCAGGATGTAAAAATCATTCAAAAATAATTTTTGTTACATGTCAGTGTCTACTTTAAGTCATATATGCATGTTAGAGCTAACGTCACTCAATCTGTCAGCTTCCCAGGTGAAAGAAGTTGGAGAGGTTCAGATGTGTAATTAGAGCTTAGTTGTTTAAACAGGTAGTGGCATAGATCATAGACAGGCCTGGAACCAGAACCCTAGCATCAGCTTTTACTGACATATCTCAGGAAAGTCAAATGTGGCTGAAGCTTATTCTAGTAAGCTATCATCATGACACGCACAACCCTGCATGGCTGCTGCTTTTTTTAACAATTACTGTTTGTTTCTTTTATTGTTCCTCTCACATGTCAATTGTTGTCAATGTATTATTAAAGTGACAATGGGTATGTCTTTAAGAGTATTCCCTTGTCTAGCAAAAGTTCATGTTAGAACTCCTCTCAATGATATCTCTAAAACTTGTAGTCTTGTACTGATAACATATTTTAGTAAGGCTAAAACTTTGAGCTTCTTTTCTTATCTGAAATCAGGAAAGTTATGCGTACTTGTGTTTTGCTTCTCTAAGCTATCTCTAATTTTGCTCTCTATTCTGGATGATTCAGAATGCTATTATGATCTGCTGAAAGTGGATAACTGTTTACCAATTTATCAGTAAAGCACCAAAGATTCCCTTTTGTACACTGGGACAGATCTTATCCATTTTTGTGTGCTTTTGCATGGCCCATTGGCCTCTTTTCAACATTGTTTTTTGGTACTAGGGAATGACTTTGTGTGAAAGTATACATATATGTCAGTCACCAAAGGCCACTGCCTGTAGATTTTACTCTTGAACCCTGTATGAGTTTGTCTTTAGTGCTCTGTGGGCCATGGGATGATTCGTGCAGGTTTTTGGCTCATTTTCTGTTCTTTATTTGGGAACTGTATTTAGTCTCATTTCTTCAGTCAGAGGCTTCTAAGGAGCTACCACCTTGACCAGTTTATGTAAAAGTCTGTTAACTTTGGCCTGTTGAATTTGTGAAGGGATACTCATTTTATCATAGAATAATGTAAGACCATAGAATTTTTCAACGGCTTAAGAACTAATACCCTTGATAGTAACACTTTAGTATTTTTGATGTCTTAAGGATCAGTGATTTCAAAGGCAGTGATTATCCAATTCACTGGGCTGTAGGAACTAGTTGAACCTTTGACTTATTATCATTCTTGGTTGTTATTCATATGACAACCTCTCTCCTACCTCTCCTTTCCTTCAACAGTGGCCGTAAGTTGCACATATTTTCTGCTGAGATTATACATACCAAAATCTGGTTGTGGGTATCCACCTTCTCTGTGATCAGATTCAGATTTTATATTTGAATATTTTAGCCAGAACCTTATTCACTATTCAAGTTTCATTGGGTCATCTCTCCCCTCATCGATTCAGACTTCTTTGTCTTTATGGGAAAGGTGATAGCAGACTAAGTTGTAATGGATCAGGTGATCAGATAAACTCATCAGATTTATAGATATATAGATATATGCACTGCAAAAAGGTGATGATGTAAAGGATCTCTTGCAACTCTGACTCAAGAAATGGCCACTTATTATAGAATTGCACCCTCGATAAGTTCAATTTCTGTGAGGTCGGAACAAATTTTATTCCGTTCATCATTGAGATATTCTGTTTCCTGAAGTGGAAGTATACAGTGGTCCCCCGTATTTGCGGGGGATGTGTAGCAGACATCCCCCAACCCCCGCGAATAGCTAGAACCCATGAATAGTTGGAACCCCTATAAAAACTCTTAAAATGGCCTGTTTTGTTAATAAAAACTTAAGAAAACCCCCACTAAAAATGTTATTTTAATAGTTTTATCACAAAAGTACATTTTGTGATGAAATGGATTAAAAAAACAGGAATTTCTGGATATTTCTCATAGTAAAATACGTACAGCGAATATGTGGATTTCCCACGAATAATGGGTGGATATGTTCCAGAGAGAAATCCGCAAATGCCTGAGTCCGCGAATCCAGAGAACGCAAATACAGGGCCCCACTGTAATTTGAACTTGTGAATACCATACTTAATTCCTGAACTATTACCATGACTTCATGGTCATGCTACTTATAATAATAAAGATGCAGTCCTTTATCAAACCACATCTCCCTTCTGTCAGTTGCATTTCCACCATTTACTGATTGTTCACTTGGGGCTAGTCCATTAGGTAGGTAAGATACTACTCTGCCAGCTTTTTCATGAATAAAACAGAATATCATGCGCATCTTATATGGCATGAGTAAAAATAAGAGGTTTTTATTTATGAAATATAAAGATGATTAGAATTGAAAGAATGAATAGTTTTTTTTATGCCTTTACAGTAGAGATACTAAAAGTGAGAGAATCTCTCTCACTCCCTATCTCTAATAGCACATTCAGCATACAAACTGTATGACTACTGTACAGTCCCCTATAGCACCCATTATGTCTCTATTGACTTAGGCAGTATATTACTTACCTAGTTGTTAGTCAGCTCTTTTGGGCCACAGCTGGGCTGGAGAGAGAGAGAGAGAGAGTAAGAAACATGTGAATTATCAGTATCCATAAAAATGTATTGTGTGCTTTACCATCAAAATGGTAGAGCCTGGACAAGGTAGTCTTCATCATATCGGAATTTTTCATAGGATATGCTCTCTCTCTCTCAGTAATGAGTCCATTTAGACACTTGCCCAACCCATCAGAAAATTTAATTTTGAACACATATTGGTTAGCAGTGCTCATGGCTTGCTTGTGCTAGACATAGGAATTATTGATGATAATTTTCCCCAAGAAATGTGAAGAGACCTTATAGGTGAAGTGTTTGCATGTAATGTGGTGAGCATGTGTAAGTGTTTACATAATAAAAATATGGAATGTTAGTCCATATATATAAAAGTCTAAAACTAAAGAGGTCAACCAGATTGCTTGCAGGAATGTGATCAGACTAGAGACGCTAAAGATGACGTATACAATAAGTATGTAAGCTAAGATAACATGCCGTCACCTGTAGTCATTCAATTGTTTATAAACATTAGTCCAAGCTCCCTGCTTGAGACAACTACCCCGACTATATTCAAACGGCCTACGTGATCTGTAGCGTGTCTCATTTGATTGTGTGTTCGTATGAAACTATGTCATCTGATAGTATGTTCATATGTTCGAACTACTGTCTGTTCCTTCATAACTTGTAACAGAGATGGTAGACAGAGAGAAGAGAGTTAGCTATCGTCATTAGAAGACCTGTACCTCTTTACCTAAGCTTTATCATGTAGAGGAATAGGATTAGCCATCATCATTGGCAGAAGCGATCAAGCTATCGTCATAGAAGACTTGTACGATCATACCTGATCTTCATCATGTAAAACTTCAGAAGAAATTATATCTATTTTTATACTTAGTGTTTTCTACAAGAACCTCACCGAACCATGAGTTTAACACATCGTCGTAAAGATAATACCGACTTCGTAAGTGATCTACAAAACCCCAGACACTCCATTGAAGATGGAAGTGCAATACCAACCGACTTAGCGTATAGATTATCGCTAGTCTAACATTACCTCATAGGGCGCCTTATCATACAAGGCACAAGCCCTAATATTTGGTGGCCAGCGGACCAGAAGAACTCTACAACGTCCTACGAAGAAAAAACAGAATAATAAATCATGAAGTCAACGACGACGGAAGCAGCAGATTCGTCAAGCAACCTAGTATCATCGTTAGTGAGCGACTTCAGAAAACAACAAGATTCGTCAAGCAACTTAGTATCATCGTTTAGTGAATAACTTCAAGAAACAAAACCGACGTGTCCTTTTCCTACGGCAACGGAAGCTTCGTCTCTCATTAGAATCATTCAAGAAAACATCGTTAGTGAGCGTTTCCGGAACTTCAAGAAACAAACCGAACGCGTCTGCAGCATCGGATCTTTCAAGGGCTCGAATCATCGAAACAACAACGCCCACGGGGGAAACTGGAAGCCAAATGAAAGCCAAACCAGGTCGTCCGCTAAATAGAGGAGGACCAAGGCCGTGTGTCGTTATCGGAACACCGTGACTTCCCACAAAAGCAAGCTAAGTACAATTTTTTTATTCATTTGGAGTAACTTTGAGTGTTCCTTTGCAGGTCGAATTTCGTTATTCCTGTGGCTGAAGTTACGAGACATTCTTAATCTTACTTTTTTACAGAAATTATCTATATCATTGAGATTTCGCTACTGCGAGTTTTTATCTTTGAGTGTCTGTTTCCAGAAGTTCTACTGAAATATCATAATCATATACTATGTTAATTTTATCATTTTAGGTGATTATTAATCCCTTACGTAACAAATCATATTAAACAGTGAATATGCGTTTACGCAGTGGACGTCTGTATTTATACAGATGCATGGATAGGGTCGTTAAGCACCGTAGTGATTAGAAAACACACAAAAAACAAGTGGAACACCCGTACAAATCTATATAAATTAGAGGTAACACTATTTCGGGTCATGACAATAAATGCTCCTTTGCAAGTCCCGATCGCAGTTTTGGCCTTGAGTTTTTTGAGTTATATAAAATATCGAACCTCAATGACTCAACTTAACTTTAAAAATACGGCTGGATTGCAAGGAATAACATGTCTGTAAAAAACTTTCATCAGGCTAAATGCGCTGACCAGGATCCCTCAACTATTTCAAATTTTAGCAAAGAATGAAGTACAAACAGTTAAAATTGTATGCAGTAGTGATAACTTGTCTTATTAGTAATCGCTCAGTTCCTAATAGTTTCGTCATTCATTGCTGTATACGTAACCAGCAACATAATGCTAAAAACACAATACGTTGCCGATGGTAATAAAGAGAAGGATCCTAATTATTACAAAAAGAAATAGAAACAGTAGCCTTTCAGAATCAAACAAGCAAACTCGGTTACTGTGTCACCTAGTCAAGCGGTCAAGGTTAGTCAAAAACTGCCGAAGTGTTCAAAACATAGCAAATTCCACACAATAAGCGACTCTAGCAGAGTGGGGAAAAGCGATGTTGGTTCATACCAATATCTTTTTGAATTAAAAAGGATTTTTCCATATGAAACACACGACCGTATAAGTAATCAGAGCAGGTTTTCGTTTTAATTTAATACATTAAGTTATAATAAATACTGGTGATTAAGCCCAACTGTACGCGCCGTAAAAATTAGAATATCTTGTTTTATTTCTTTAATACACGTAATATCTTGTATTTACGGACTCACCGTCTGTTGTTCGAACTTCCCTAATGAGAAGTCCGGATAAGCGAGCGCTTACAGATATCTCTTTTTTATTTTTTAGGGGTTTTTATAGTTTATTAGATAAAAACATTGATCTGTATGTTTACGTGTAATTGTAAGATCCATCTAGAGGGGTATACAAAATATTATCTTACATCCTGCAAAATAAGGCGTGTTTATCAAAGGAAAATCCTATAAACCTTCAAACATATTAAAATCCGTTTGAACAAAAATGAGACAGTTAATCAAATAATAACTTATATAAAGGAACTATACATTTGTCTCATAAATCGTAACATTGTTCAAATGACCCAACAGAATTCTCCCACAACCACAGTCGTACTTTGCACGCAAAATCTCGAGAAGCATGCACCCTCGAATGCCTTAGTGCGTGTAAAAAGACTTTGCTGGGAAATGAAATTTTAATCCTTCCCGACACTCTGAAATATAACGATTTCCGCGAACAAAGCCCTAAAAGTATACATATCGTGGATACAGAAGTTATAAATATCGCATTTTTTATTGTTGCTAATTTTTAATCACGCCCAACCAGTCGTGGATGAATCTCTCTGATAATCTATCTAAAGTAATATCCGTAAAGTCATTCAAGCAGAGGTGATTCAGCAGAATTTTTTTTTTATCTTCTACCTGAATACCAGGAAGTTTCTCCACTAGCGAGTGATCTCTGGGAGAAAAACGGATGTCATTGAAAACAAAACACGGTCTAAGGACAAACATAAAGCTATATACGTACCTTCGTGTAGACTCTCAATGAAATTTCAAAATAAAGATAAATGACGAAGTTGAAAAATGTTAGTAATAGGAGCCATTAGGAAATCAAATAAGCCCATATAATTTTTCCCTCAAATGTCATGCCATAAAAGATCGGACTTGGCGTGTCTGCGCAGATTACTGTCGCTTAAACAAGGAAACGACTTCCGATAGTTTCCAGTGCGATGTACCGACGACATCTTATCTCTGTTAGGTTAGAATAAATTTTTTTTTTTTCACCAACTTGGACTTACTTAAATGCTTTTACCAGATACCATTACCTAAGTGATTGTACCTCATACACCGTTTTTTTCAGCACACTCAGGGGACATTATCAATTTTTACGTATGCCTCCGGCTTACGTTGCACCCCAATTACAATATAGTGTTTGGAGATTTTTAGGGGATACCCTACATGCCTATATGGATGATCTTGTAATCTTTTCTAATACCTTAGAAGTACATTCACATAAAGTAGAGCTAGTGCTACAGAGACAAAGACAAATAATCTCAGAGTAAAATATCTAAATGTGAGTTTTTTCAAAACCGAACATGTTTATCTAGGTTTTATGTGTCTTGTCAAGGTCTTAAAAGTAGTCCATGGTAAGGTGTCGGCTATTCATAACTTTCCGGTACTTATTAACGTAAAAGGGGGATACAGCACTTTTGCGCTGTATGGGTATTACAATCGTATGCAAATATGTAACTCTTCAATCATGACAGCTCCTTTAACAGATCTTACGAAGAAGAGCGTAGATTGATTATGGTCTAAAAAGCATCAACAGGCGTTCGATATCTTAAAAGCGGAATAATGCAGCTTACCTAACTTAAAAATCCCTGATTTAAATAAGGAATTTTTTTTATTGCAACAGACGCCTCAGACCGAGGGGTAAGAGGGATACTACTTCAGTAATATGATAAACAGTTCTTCCCTATAGCTTTTTATTCACGTAAACTAAAGCCTCTGAAAGTAAATATACAGTAATAGGCAAGGAAGGGCTAGGTATCTTTACACTAGTACATTTTAAGTTCATAATCTATGGCTATCCTGATAAGTTCCTTACTGAACATGAGTCCTTTACCGAGTTTTTTCAAAGGCTTTAATCACAGTCCAAAAGGAACTCGGTGACAAATGATCATTCAGGTCTTTGGAGCCAAGATAAGATATCTACCTGGGAAAGCAAATATCATAGCTGACGCATTATCCCGCAATCCCGCACCATACCGCAAAGAACCATTAATTAGACTAAAAAATATGAAGAAACATCCGTACCTATTGTTAAAACGTATCTAAACAAGAAAATTCCTTAACCCAAGAGATCGCGAGCATTGAATATCTGGGTTGGAGCGCAGAACTGTTACAAACTGAACAAAGCAAGAGTCAACAGACATAACCCAAACAATAAACACTTCGAAAACGGAAACAGAGTCAGCAGCAATAAACACCAAAACCAATAAACACTTCGAAACGGAAACAGGGTCAGCGGCCCCCCCCTAAGCAAAAAACAATACACACTTCGAGCAGAAACCCTAAAGCAAAAGTATATTTAAAGTATGTGTATCAGAATAATGTAATCAAATGTAATATTATATGTAGGTCTGTGACGAGGAAAACCCGAAGAACACAGCAGATGACTAACGACCAGGTAGTAATAATAATCTCTTTCATACCAATCGTCATAAACTGGTTGCATTCCGTCATCCAGGGTTCTCTACTATGTCACAGAAAGCCAAATCACTATTTTACTGGCCTACAATGCTTACAGATATAAAAAGCACATAACTAATTGTAACATGTGTCATGAAAACAAGGGATACACTAAGACCCCTGTCAGTTTAAGGACCTATCCTGTGCCAAATCAATCCTTGAAAGAATATACGTAGAATTATTAACAGAATTACGAGTCTGACAGAGGGAATAAACACTTCTTAGTGTTAATAGTTCCTTGACACGTTATATAGAATTAATAGCACTAAAAACAAACACCGCAATTGAGTGCGTTAGGAATATTTATGAGTGCTAAATCAGTAAACATGGAATCACACATGATAATCTGACTCGGGTGGTGTAAATCAATAATAATCTCCTTAACACGTTGTGTGAATTCCTTTCCATTAAGAAAAACAATAATATATTTTGTCACCCGTAGTCAGTTCAATCGGTTTTGGTAGAATAACGGATAATTAAATAGGAAGTGTCAATGTCTTACGAGTTACAACTCGTGATATTGGATCCGACCGGATTATAGCGGTTCTCGCGGTTTTAAATACCTTTATCATTTATATCTTGTATCTATAGAATTGATGCCGCAAGTAGCCTTATACGGTACGCCGCTAGACACTTTTAAGAAAACCAAACCTTTTCCCAAAAAAAAAACCATAAAAAAGAAACCAAAGCCAACCATTAATTTATCAAATATATATATATAAATAAATAAATATAAAAAAATAGATAAATATGGATACAAGTGGAGTCAATATATACACTCCGTAAGAAGTCGGAAGGGTTACAAATTATAATAAAAAGGAATCACGATAAAATCAATAAGCAAAACGTAACCATAGGTTAATTAAATATCTAAATATATATGCGTAAAGATTTGAACTCTAACTTAACGCTTTAGTAATGACAAATAAGCTAAAAGTTCAAAACACATATCCAAAAACCTACTGACATATTGTCTGGTCCCGGGTGATTTATAATTCGTAGTCAATGAAAAAAAAAATTAAATAAATAAATAAATAAAAAAATAAATAAATAAAACTAATAAATAAATAAATAAATAAAATAAAATAAAAAAGATTTTAAAGTCAGGAAGTCTAGAAGTGAAAATGTTATCTATGGCAATAATCCTATATGAATCTTATACAGGGCTAATAATATATATAGAATTTGTATGGAAACCTTTTTCATATAGTTTGAATAAGGAATATTTATTTAACATAATGCCAACATGAAACTAATATATTGTTCAATTTTGGTACTGTTGTTTGTTTTTTTTTTCAGACATTCTTCTCATGTGGGTCGAGTATTAAAAAACAAAAAATTTATCCTAAAGTCGTATCTCTTACAGCAAGTAACGTAACTCTTAGCTGGCTGAGAGCAATCTCCTGCCAAGTGACGACGTCATCATTGCCGTATCAGCATTTGTTCCTTTTAACCTCAATAATCTGCTTACACAGGCTTCATCTGTGTGTCGTCTCTGCTTGCAAAAGCAGATTGACTGGAGAAAGGAATGCTTAGTTCATGAACTTCACATGTGGTTCATAGGTCACATGACAGGCACATAACATATTCTTATCCGTGTGTGTAATGCAATTAGTTAAGGACTTGTAATCATTTTAAAATTAATGAACAATATAAGCAAATAGAATTTCTATAACAACAAAATGAATTAATTTTTTTTCTGAACCTCATAGACAATTAGAGTCAATAATTCAGCTTATGACATGGGTAAACGGACATTTAGAATTATCAAGTTGTGGATAAGAAATATTTACTTGCAACATTAGCCTATTACAATTCAAGTAAATCACATTCATGGGAAAATGTCACATTTTCTTGGAAAACCCAAAGTTTATATAGAAATTAGTTACATAGTGGGTTTTTTTCGTTGCATCTCCTACCTATTAATAATGTTTTAAAAGTTAACCTCAGAGGATGCGCACGAGAAAATTGAATATGAAACTTTTGTTAGGGCACATAGAATCATGATTAATCTTCTCTTTGACTCTTATGTTGCCTAGCAATCTTACAATTAGCTCCGTTTTCCACTTCTTTGTTTAGTAACTTACTACCAGTAATATCGAATTTTCTTTGAGATTCGTAATGATATCTATTTATTTTTTATAATTCTGGATATTTTTACAAGTCATCATAGACCTGGATAGGTTCACTCATTGTTAATGCCATGGATAAAAAAGTTTGTACAGCGGACTCTTTTGAATTCCGAAATATCAGCGAATTCATGTGGGTTAAGTCTGGTCTAAATGGCTCTCTCCCCTCCCCTGTATTTGGATGTCGTCTGAATTTACTTTGCCCTTGTGACAAGTATAATTTCACTTGCAGGCTGATTAATGGAACCTGGTTACAGTATCCTGCAGTACGAGAGTTTCACATAGCAACTTCAAAAAATCGTTCGTCGCAGCGGACGACTACAGTCAAGTAACAACCGCCTACAATGTGAAAGGAATTTCATGGACTTCTTCGACCGACACCGTATCTCGTCGTTAATCTCGTTTTAATGCGGAATGCTCCAGCGGCTGTCGGAATTCGACTACAAAAAGGGACATACTTCCGACAATTACGACCCGAAGGATATTCAACTCTACTTTGCTGGCGAAGGACTCGTGCTGGGATGATCTATTCATCGCGAACGTAATCGTGTAGCTTAGGATGCAGAGAATAAGTATGAGCGCAAAATGGAACGTTGGACCCGCCCAGGCAAATTTTCCCCTTGTTTTAACCATTGAAAAAAAGGCCGTTTCATTTGGTTAAAGGTGGTTGTCTGGAACTGTGTAATGGACGAAAAGTTGTTCGAAAGCTAGTTAAAAGTGAAGTTGTATAACCTCGGTCATGTATCCTATATATATAAAGTATCATGTATCCTATATATAATTGATCATAAATAACAGAATCGAAATATATTTTTTGCGTGTACGCACTAGGAATCTCTTATATAAATGATCATAAATAACGGAATCGAAATATATCTTTGCGTGTACGCAATAGGAATCTATTTAAAGTGCACATATATTAATCATAATTATATGAATCCATATACATATGTATAACAAATCAGGTAGCCTATAATCAATCTGTTACCTTTTATCTTCCCAATATCTGCAGTTATATATGAGTTAGTATATTGATTAATGAATCAGAAATCAACGAATCAATCAGAATAAACATTAATAATGTTATCAATTCATATATGAAAATTTTTATCAGTTAAAATATGATTTTTATCATGTTAATCTTCATTCTATGCAATTATCAGAGTACATTAGTATTTTCTGTAGCATAAGTATCTTAAAGAGATGAAGTGAAAAACTGTATCATTATATATATCATGTGATCACTATTATTTACCAATATCATTGTTTTATATTTTATTACTTGAATCAATTCATGTACACAATGAATTTTTATTTACTTATATATATATATATTCACATAGTGTCTGTATCACACTCCTATAAGTCAGATGCAAGTCAAGTTTGAGTAATATTCAGTAGCTGGTTTTGGTAGCTGACCGAGCTAATGTAAGTGTTTACATAATAAAAATATGGAATGTTAGTCCATATATATAAAAGTCTAAAACTAAAGAGGTCAACCAGATTGCTTGCAGGAATGTGATCAGACTAGAGACGCTAAAGATGACGTATACAATAAGTATGTAAGCTAAGATAACATGCCGTCACCTGTAGTCATTCAATTGTTTATAAACATTAGTCCAAGCTCCCTGCTTGAGACAACTACCCCGACCTATTATTCAAACGGCCTACGTGATCTGTAGCGTGTCTCATTTGATTGTGTGTTCGTATGAAACTATGTCATCTGATAGTATGTTCATATGTTCGAACTACTGTCTGTTCCTTCATAACTTGTAACAGAGATGGTAGACAGAGAGAAGAGAGTTAGCTATCGTCATTAGAAGACCTGTACCTCTTTACCTAAGCTTTATCATGTAGAGGAATAGGATTAGCCATCATCATTGGCAGAAGCGATCAAGCTATCGTCATAGAAGACTTGTACGATCATACCTGATCTTCATCATGTAAAACTTCAGAAGAAATTATATCTATTTTTATACTTAGTCTTTTCACAAGAAACCTCACCGAACCATGAGTTTAACACATCGTCGTAAAGATAATACCGACTTCGTAAGTGATCTACAAAACCCCAGACACTCCATTGAAGATGGAAGTGCAATACCAACCGACTTAGCGTATAGATTATCGCTAGTCTAACATTACCTCATAGGGCGCCTTATCATACAAGGCACAAGCCCTAATACATGTACGTACCTTAGATGGTAAATATTTCCACTGAAGTGCAATAATCATGCAGTCCAGGACAAAAGATTTATTTTGGCATAAGGTTATACTTGCACCTGGAAATGTTCTAGATATAATGTCTGCAAACTGTGTTTGATTAATAAGTGAATTTTTTTTGTGTGTTGCAGGTTTATTAGATTATTGCTGAATGACTTTGATACCACTCTGTATTAAATTAATACAGATACTTAATATTTATGGAAATTATCATTAAAATTTTCATGTATTGCATCTTTATAAGTTGCATACTAATTATCATCTCTTGTTTTACAGAATCTTCTTGGTGGTGCTTTATTTGGATCTTGGCCTCTTGGATTTCCACTCTGCTGTGTTCTTACCGCTATAGGTGCATCCAACTGCTTTCTTCTTTCCAGACTTGTTGGGAAAGCCTTAGTACAGAAAAAATTGGCTTCAAAAATACAGTGGTTACAAGAAAAAGTAAGTTACTCTTAATAATTTTTAAGAAGTAATACACCAATTACCTTAGTTTTTAACAATTCAGTGTGTACCATTTTATTTTATTTATAATTAATGACAGTGTGATTCACTAAACAGGTTATTTCTGTGATAGATATTACATTACTTTGTAGAAGGACCTTTGAGCTTTGGGATATGAATGAGGGTTCATCAGTGGAAATGAGAAGGTTTTTCCAACTGGGATCTTTCCCTGGTCTTGAAGTCTCACACTATAGAAGGTGTTTCTCCAGCCATTTACATCTTCAGAGCAGGTCAGCATGATTCATGCTCTATCTGGGAGAGTCTCTCATTCTATAGACTTATAAGGATTCATTGTTTGTTGCTAAATTAACAAGGAAGAGCCAAACTCCAATCAACTAGAACTGTTATACATCATTCCATTTACCTTCCATTCTGTGGCATGTTACTAATAATGAATAAGACTTCACTCTGTATCTTGTGAGGACAAACTGTCATTACCATGGGAGAACTAGAGATTCCAGAGGTGACACTTTCAGATTGTTTTTTCTTTGTGTTGGTCCAAGATGTAAGTCTTGAGGAATGTTGTCTTCTAGTGGCTCAGACAAGTATTGCTCCAAGCTTACAACAGCATGCCAGATGACAAAGTGATACAGATAAAGAGTTAAGGCCATGGAACAAATTTTCATTGCACGTACCTGAAGTTGCCAGTCTACATTTGCAGACTTCTACCCCTCAACTTTAATACATAAATGGGTGGATACATACTTTTGGGACTAGTAATAGCAGTGGGCCAAGTTTTGACTTCAAGATTAGGTTTAAGGAACATCATCTTTCTCATTTTACAAATTCTTCTGTGTATCCATAATTATTTATGCGAAATTAACTTAGATTTTTTTACGTATGGTAAATGTCTTTATAGTCCTGAATCAGTGGACTTATACATAAATGAAGCCCTTTACTTACTTTATACTTTAAAAAGGCTCATCCATACTGTAACAACCCGCTAAGATACCAGAGTTTTTGTCATGGACTTAAACATAGTCTCCAAGTGGTCTCCTGGATCCTTCAGGTCTCTATCACCACCATTGGGCATTCAGCAGCTTGATGCTTTCACCTACCACAAACAAACACATTATTGATGTACTGAGTTCCTCTCTCCCATCCTCACCAGTTTTGCAGTATCATATCCAGATTACACTAAAAATGAAGCAGATGACTGATGGGAAATAGACAAGTTGCATGTTCACTGTGCTACTGCTGTGCTTCTGCCCATTGACCAAGAGTGTGTACTGTATTTAGGACACCAGAAGACACATGTTGGCATATTTAATTGAAGGGTTTGCATGAAAACTATTCCTTTACAAATATAATATTTGCATGTTAGGATTCCACAACATTTTATCCATAGACAGTATAAAATTTATATGATTACCAGTACATGCTGCAAAATTGAAGTGTATACAGTGGTGTATTGAAAATAATTTTGTGTGGTATTTTCTTGCAGATTCATGAGAATGAAAATCAACTATTTCTGTTTTTAATCAGTCTGAGAGTCTTTCCCATGACTCCCAACTGGCTCTTGAATGTGAGTGCCCCATACGTGAATGTGCCATTACCCATTTTCTCACTCTCCGTTTTTTTTGGTAAGTTTTTACATCATGTAAATGAGAGCCTATATTGCAAGTATAACCAGATCTTATTCTGATCATTTATATCTAACATAAGTCTATTAGTCATTATAGATGTTGGATTAGCACTTACGTAAGATAATTTTTTTTTTCAGGCTTAATACCTTATAACTTTTTGTGTGTTCAAGCTGGAGGGATGTTAGCTGAAATTCAGTCAATGGAAGATATATTTACTCCTAGGTGTATGTTAGGACTGGTGACATTAGCGCTGGTCATGTTTTCATTTTCTCACTTTGCCCGTAAACGTAAACAGCGGCATAGTGACTAATGTAAATTAATTGTACTTTAATTTTATGTTGAACTGGTTGAACTATTGTACTAGAAAGTTTATTATATTTTTGTGTGGTTAAGAAAATTCTTCAAATTTTGTGATAATTAGTTGGTAAAGGTTATATCGAATCTTTGCCAAACAGATATATTAATAGAATATTTTTCAATATAAACTATATAATCAATCTTCCTACTTGCCAGTCTCACAAAATTTGATTGGTATTCACCTCAGGTAATATCATCACTACTTTCTTCCATTTGTAAATGAAAATGAATTTGCTTCCATGCTTTTAGTGATGCAATCACTGTACTCTTTGGAATGTTTTTTTCTTTGTTGTTTAGAGCTTAATCATATATAGGTAGCTCAAGGCAAAATGTGGGACTTCTGGATTCTAGTTTCTATAGTATATTTTCTGCCCATCACATTTTTCCCACAGAAAAACAGATTGCTTGTATAGTGGTCAGAAATTCTTTTGTCTGACATACCTCATGTCTAAATGAGAGGTTCAATTCTTTTTTGGGACTGGTGCATGTTAATCTAAAGCTGTATTAGAATTTGCGCAGAGATAAGCCAGAGGGGGAAGATCAGTAGTCATACTCTCTAATGTGACACAGGACAAGAAAAGCGCTAGAAACTCATGTTTTGTTCTGTCAGTAGGGAACAGATCCAGTTTCAGGCAAAATGAATAAAGTCTATTGAACATTAGTCCTTGAGGCATGTATATAACTTGGTGGCTCAGTAGGATCAAATATATTTTACTATCCCTCTTTCAAACCAATGAGCATCTCTCTGAGGCCTTTGGTAAACATGCCAAATCAAGATTTATGGAAACCTTTAGTCGCCTTAGTCAATTCAGTCAACATTTTGGAGGAACCACCTTCAGCAGCAAGATAAATCAGAACAGCTATAGATGGAGTCACTTCAGCTTCTGCCAGGACAAATTTGCAACCCACCTCAGCCATAAGCCAGAGTCCTTGACAAGGCAGTGAAACTCCACCCATAGAAGATAAAATAATATGTGCTCATTTTGTCCTTTGGATGGTACCTTGCCACTGGATTCAGTTTATCCTTGTGTTTAGAAACATGATGAACCTGTACTCACCTCAGACCAGTTTTGATGGATGATATTTATATGCTTGCGCAGGGCATTAATTTGGTTTACTTTAAACGAGCACATAAGTCAATGAGTAAAATCCCATTTGAAATGTAAATGTATAGGAAATTTGAATAGAAAAGGTTGACAAGGCTACAAGCAGTCTTTTTAACTGTAATAGGAGTTGCACTTCTTGTGATTGTTTAGAGCTGTTGTGTAGTCCCATACATAATTACCTCGAAATCCTTGAGAAAATAGCATGGTACAGAAACCAGGAGTACAAGTTAGCCTGTAAACAAAACAGTCAGAATGGCTCTTGTTGAAGAAATGAATGCAAGAAAACCATTATCAAATGCAAACATTAATAAATTGTGAAGCATTTTCATAAAATTCTCTGTAAATAAAATGTGAAGTCAAAAGATAGTTGGGTAGTGATAAGTTTTGACTTGCTCACTGTACATAAAAGGTAAATGATAGCATCACATAGTCTTACCATAATGAGACATGTTGATTTTTTCAGACTTATGTTGACCTGAAGGCATTTACGTATTAGATTTTGCGTATTATTTTACTTAATGCTGCAACTCAACAGTGGAGATTTTATGCTGTACAGTATTCTTAAGTCTGTATGCTTGCTAAGAAAATCTTAATAAAATCTGTAGCAAATAATACTATTACCGAGATATTTATCATCTGTTGTTGATGTTTTAATGACCATTCATGGAACAGGGTGTGTTATTGAAGTAAAAGTTAACCAAAATTTGTTCTTCATGCATAAGAATTTGGCAATGAAATCCTGAGTTAAGCCAGAGGTAACCCTACGCAGAAACATACTTGCAACTGACTTACTACTGTACATCAAATGTAAACAAACGTGGCTGCCCATTCTGTTCAGTAGATATCTAACATTTGTTTGTGTTAAAGAGAAGCCTTCTTTATTTTATTTAAAACCAACTTGAATGTGCTTAAGGCTATCATGATTTCCCAAAACTTAGTCAAGCCTTGTAATTATTGAATGTTTCCAAAACCCTCTTGTTTTACGCCCTTCCACACAAGGGGCAATAGTACAGCGAAGGCAGACACTGTTACCAATTTTGTGGGTAGATGGCAGTCATGAATGTAGATATGTCATAGATGAGGAAAGCACGGGCAAACCATCAAAGTGCCCGTTGTTGAGGCACTGGATGGGCACCAGACTAGAGACAACATTGTCTGACACAGCTCTGACTGCACTCTGCCCGGTGTGTGGTCCAAGTCATAGTTCGCTTGTATATGCCTACAGTCTGCCTTGGACTTTGTGATCTGGTAACACTGTTTAAAAGCAAGAGAATTACGGGCATATCCAAGTGCCCATCATGTCTTTTCCTCTTGTGTGGAAGGGGCTTTTCGACATCTTATTTTTATGTTGTCCTCAAGGATAAAATGGCTCAGTGATTGTTGTAAAACACCTGTCTTTGACCTTGAATACTGTAAGTAGTTTCATCCCTTCTCGGATATACGTAGTTATAAACGAAAATAGTTCAGCATAAACAAGGTAAAATAGTTCAATAAATTACTAAAGTATATAGCAGTTAATTTTAACCTCATTAACATTATGAGGTTAGGTGTCTACCTAAGTACTGTACAATATGAATGCCTTTGCATTAGGAAGAGGCAGTTTCAAAATGTTTGTTGAAATTAAATGTAAATAGTGTTACTCTGCATATAGCATAAAAGTTAGCTTTTATGGTTTGCACAGTAAATTCTTAAAGATGTGGATTCCATGTAAAACCAGACTCATTCTTTGTTTTTGATTATTTGAAACCCAGATATAATTGAGAGTAAAAATATTAAGATAAGGAAAAACCAACACATGAAGACATCTAATATTTTCGATTGAACTTATAGTCATCAAGGCTAGAATAGAGAATAACAACACTTGGGTAATAAGTTAGGAAAGATAGTTATGGTAGCAAAAAATAACTTTCCTTTTTACAGTAAAATGTTACAGTGTCTGTTCAAAGAACTATTAGAGAATGAAAATCTTCATTCCAGTACAGAACTGTAATATCAGTTTTATTATTAACAAATTCCTTAGAAGATAGCTGAGGAAAAATATCCATTGATATTATGAGCATGTCATAGACTAACAGGCCATGTGGTGGTAGCCCCCCCCACCCCCCAACCTCCCCCTTGCACTGTCTGGACCTTTGAAGTTTTATTACATACCGTAACTCTTAATCAGGACCAAGATAAAGATTATTATGAACTAGAATAGGCAAAACCTAGGGAAAATTAGCCTGAATTCACTGGTAAGTTGTCACAGGTCAGTTTTGGCTTTTACTTTGATAAATCCCTCTGGCAGCTAAGGCTGATTCCAATTATTGTATTGGACGAGTGCGGGCATGGGGGGAAAATTGTTACCACGTTGATCTAGGATGATTAGGCATTTAAGTATATCTTAGTTTTACCAGACCACTGAGCTGAAGCTGATGAAACAGACTCTCCCTACGGGCAGGGCCAGAAGGATTAGTTATTTTTATGCAGCTAGGAACCAATTGGTCACCTAGCAACAGGACCTACAGCTTATTGGGGGATCCGAACCACATTATATCAAGAAATGAATTTCTATCACCAGAAATAAATTTCTCTAATTCTGCGTTGGCCAAGCCGGGAATCGAACTTTGGACCACCTGATTGGTAGCCAAGTGCAAAAACCACTCGTCCAACGAGGAACTTGTGATTAGGTTGTACCTGGGTTACATCAGGTTCGGGTTAAGTTGTTCTGGACTTAAGGTGCCTCATGGTGATGTTAACCTGCTCGCTGTAACCCGGACTTACAGTGCTGTTGCTATTTACATATTCCCATTATAACTGTGATGATTCTAATTAAAGCGATTTTCAGCGTACAGCGCCCTGCCGGGAACAGAACCCCTGCCATAACCCAGGGACTGCCTTTGAAATAGTGTGGCAACTATTATATTTTCATTTCTGTGTAACTCATTTCCATGATCTTGGAAGGGAACCATAAAATGCAAAGAAAGCTGATGAGTCATAACCTGTCAGTAATCAGTAGGGCTTAATTTATAAATACTATTGTGGCATTATTCATAGCTCTTAACAACCAGTTATATTTACATTATCAGTTGATTACTGTAATCCAGCTGACCATTCAAGTACATACACTCACACTAGATTCGGCTTGCAAGCCAGAGTCAAGTTTTTTGTGCCTACTTACCACCATATGCAATAAACTAACCCTCTCTTTTGAAACTTGTTAATGGCATATAATGTATGTTGAGTACTCTTCCTTAACACTAGGTGTGCACTTTTATGTAACAAAAGTTGTTGATGGGTATCCAAAACTTTAATTTAGAATAAAAAAGGGGTAAGTTAGCTCAGTATTGCCACAATCTGTATTCTGCATTCATACAATGAGATAAAATATGACAGCATGTTTAGAACACTTACCAGACAGAAAGGGTCTGCAGCTTCAGATATTTCCCAGGAACTCCTTCCGAACATGTTTAAACAAGAGAGCACAAACAGACCATGATGTTCTGTATGTGTAGCTAAAGAGGGAGAGTTTATGGGATATTTTGATCGGAAATTGTCACTTGGTAGTTGAATATCGGGTACTGTACCAATCCTCACATTTACTCTAGGGTAGTGCAGTTGACCTTGGGCAATCACTTTTAGATCTCTTGTTTGTTGAGAAATATTCTTAGATGTAACCTCCAATTGTAACTGCTTTTTCCAGAAGCTGACTGATCGCCACAAAATTTTACTCTTTCATTAGATAAAGCAAACTTGTATATGTTGTTATTCTAATCATGTGCTAATATAGTGTGTTGATACTACAATGGTCTGTTTTGCAGGTGTTTTTTTGCTGGGTAGATTGTGTGAGATAGTCTTGAGTTTAAATTTATAATGGATTCATAAATTGCAGGAGGGATGTATACTCTAGGAAAACTTTTAAACTCAAATCCAAGTACGTACATAGAACTGATGTGGCTATGCAAAATAGGAGTACTTACATTCAACTGTATATTTCCTCAGATACTTACTTTTAGTATGTTGTATAGTGTATGTAATGGAAGAACAAGATATTTTAAAATGTTTATAATTCTTAGTTGTGTCACCTTTTAAGAACATCAAATGGCATCGTTTACCTTTGACCATTTCTTTATCCACAGAGTTATTGAGTTGATATGACAATGTTACTTGCGGCTGAAATTACAAACTTCTCACATTCCCGTTTTTGCTGTTGATTATATTGGCTATGTCAGTTATTGTAGTTATTATTATTGCACAGCAGTAGTCCTTCATTTCAGTGTTATTACTTTTATCAAGGTTAAATTTTTTCTCTTTATTATTGTCAATAGTTACAATATATGTTAATATACTTAGTAATCAGAGATTAATACACCTAGAATAAGAGTATATGTACTTAAGAGGAACATTACTGGGCTCCTCCCCCCTCCCCCCCCCCCCCCCTCCCCCCCGTACAGTACAGGATTCATTTTACTTTTCGTACCTGTATTGTAATTACGTATGTTTAATGTATTTATTTACATTACACTCAAGGGGAGGAAAAAATTGACACGTTAAATAGATACGTATATCTGACAAAACATGATTTAGTATTTTTCCTTGTGACAGCTTAAAAAAAATGTAACAGAGCACTTGAGGTAAAAAATACCCTCAGTAATATAATTAAATAAAAGAATATCCTCATGAACAAGAGAATTTTTTAGTAATACTGTGAGCACCTTTTTCTCCATTTAAGATTGAATATAACAAATTGACATGACATAGAGCTATTTTGTAATCATTTTCATATTTTGAGATGAACATTTTGTCCTAGTTAAAAGAAACAAGTTCCACTGATGGATGTACTACAGTATTATAACATTTATGACCAAAGATAGTTTGGTAAGTCTTTAAATACATACTTTCCTGTATATAGGACTGTACTGTAAAAGGGCATTTGCTTTGCACTGTTGTTTCATGTTTGCGACATACAAAGTATTGTTTGTATCAGTTAGACAAGATCAAATGTTTTAAATGTTAGCTTTATTGACAATGGCATACATATAACAGATGTAAACAACTAATCTTGGTTTGCATTACCTTAGAGGTATCAGATTCATGACGTGTGTGATATATTATAGATATATATATAGTATATATATATATATATTATATATATTGATTATATATATCTATATATATGTATATATATATATATATATATTATATATATGTTCATCTTTGGCTTATGTTTTTGTTCCTGTTATATTTGTTATTATGTACCTTTAATGATATTTTCAGTTTACTGTATTAAAATTATTTACCTTACCTCCTTAATGTTTTGTTTAGCCATCCTTTGCTTCTTTAGTATACACCTAATTGACTTGATTTATTTAAATTTCCATATATATTTTTTAGTGATCAACAGAGCACACAATCTTTTTCCTTTACTCTAATGCCTAAGGCATTTTCAAGCAAACTTCATACAAATGATAAAAGTTTACAAAGATGACTATGCAGACATTTCTTCCATTGTATGTACTGGTAGTTCCTCACCCGAAGAGTTAGCCTAATTGGATGGATGGATTATGGAATTTAGGGCATAGCCCAAGCGCTGGAACCTATAAGATCATTCAGCGCTGAAATGAAAGTATGGCTAGATGGAAAAATGAGAAATGAAATGGAAAGGATAAACTGATGACAATCCTGCACTTGAACAGGACTGTACTGTCGGCCAAAAAACTCGTGGCAGAGTTTCATAATTTTTCGTTCACCTGCCTGACGGGGCACGGATTCATGCCTTATTTATCTATTTTTCTTTTCAAAGATGGATGAAATCATGTGTAATGACATTAAAAACAGTCACTGATATCTTTAGAACATTATGTTATGTTATTGTGTAAAACTATTTTCCATATAGCAAAATTGACGTGAACGAAACGAAAGTGATAAAAAACGTCATATCACAACCATAGATATGCATTACCAAATAGATAGGAGACACCTATCACTAGGAGTATCGCATAAACATAGTCCTTAAATTATCATTTCAATATTAAGTTGAAGGTAGTTGAACTATTCCATTTGTTAAATTTTACAGAAAACATTGGAATCTCACAAAATGCTATCAAATTTAAAAACAAAAAGAAAAAAAAACCGATATCTTAACAATGTGAACTAGGCGACCTCACTCTATTGCTTTTGATGTTATGTGCACGGGTATCTAATGTCAATGTGTCATTTATCGGTCTAAGAAACATCCTTCGATGAGCGAGAGAATTATTGCACTGCATTCGGTGCAAGTTTCTGTTGGAGAGATATCAAGAAAGCTTAATAAACCGGGAGAGAATCATACATAGATGAATAAAATTGTTTAAAGGACGGCAAAGTTTAGAAACATGGGCCTAGAGGTGGAATACCTCGAAGCACCACATGAGAGCAAGACAATACAGTAGTGAAAATGTTGCTGAGCAACATTCATTTGTGAACTTTGAATTCTAGTGCCTCGTCACGACATTGCTGAACCAGGGATCATAACTAGCTTTAAAACGCTTATGACTGGTGTCTGATGAATACTTTAGATGGAGAGGAAGAGATTTTTAAATCTACACTTGAAGTCTGATAGTTGTCTAATGAATAAGCAAACTTATCTTTGATGGATGAGAGATTCAGTTAGGCTTACTTTTTTCTTTTTTTTTTATCGGTGGCCAGCGATTACCACGGATAGGGAGGGACACGGTTTCAATGATGCATGCATTTTTTTTCTTCAAAACCTAAAGAATACATTTTATTGGGAGATACTTTACTAACATCGGCCTAATCCTTCCATCATTCCTATAAGCCACCTCCGCTCCGCTCTCTTCTACATCTCAGCGACTAGATCCGACTTCTCACTACGAACTCCACCTCGTGAAAGCATCACTAATGATAACGGTTATTTTAAAATTCCCCGCACCGACAACGGACGCCTTAAAATACATGTTTGTAAAACATTTTCTGTTCAAAGAAACTTTATCTTTCATTCCACAAAATGTGTGCATACCCTCGTGTTACACCCTGTAGCCGTCAAAGAGCAACCCTTGATTAAAGCAGTAGGTTTTTCTTGAGAGAAAAAAACAAAAAAAAACATGAAATAGACTTAAACGAGAACGTCACCTTTTCCTATTTCTTATTCTTTCAGCTGCTTATAATATGCTTATGTAAGTAGGTCTAGTAGTTATACATGTGAACTAATTTGAATTAATTTCTATTTAAAAGAAATGAATAGCTACAGAAAGATCATCCTAAGAAAGCTTTAAGGAAAGTAAGCCTTTCTTAATGTACTATTCGTCAGTTTTGACTCCCACAGCTTTCCAAGGTGTCCAAATGAAACAGGATGATATGCAAGGAATTCGATAAAAATAAGAAAGAATTATATTAGTTTGATTTTTTTATAATTGCTTTTTGACTTTGAATAGCTAGGTCTGAGTTAATTATGTTAAGCAATTATTAAAATGGATAAGAAGAAAGGCGAACATGGCTAATAAAACAAGAATAACGGGAATAGTCAAATAAAGCAGATTTATATATATATATATATATATATATATATATATATATATATATATATATATATATATATATATATATATATAGATATATATAATTGTCGATTTAAATATTCATTAATAGTATCGACGAGAGTATGCTGCTGAAAATAGACCTAGGCTTATCATGTGGGAAAATCAGAAGTCCAATTTAGGCCCACTAACGTGTCATGCAAATTATTTTATTGATCAAAGGACAAATTAGTTTACTAAACATCGTTTTCAAAGAATGTTAACGCCTTGATGTATTATTTATCGGCTCTAGGAGACGAAATGACAACACTTCAGTGCAGTACGATATGTTGAGTCAAGACTCGAGCGGCAGCAAAGCCAACTTCAAAATCTTCGGAATGCTGTTACGAAGCTAGAGTTGAAAATTAAATTAGAAATCGTGGACGGTGGATCCATCGGTATATATTTTTCCTTACTTTGCAAAATAATTATCTTTCATACGTTGAATAAGTCTACTCAGTTCTAATGTCATTTATTTCAAGTATAGCACCTTTGAAAGGAAATTTTATTTATTGTTAAGTAAATATTCTGGCACCTGCATATGGCAATATTTCCATAACGAACAATGAATTAAGAAACTACGTCAATTCTTTGTTGGCCGTCTGTACATCAGCAAAGGCCATTTTACTCTCCCCCCAGCATTTCGATCATCCAAAGTTATGAAAGATCGTTTTGGCCAGGGGGCCAATTGTAATGATAAAACGGTTACATACCCATTTGTGATCTTTTCTTCTGTTTGCTTGGAAATTATTTAAAAGATAAAAGATCAAGTACCTTATGATTTTGCTTCCCCATTTTTATTTTGTATTTTGTTATTCTCATGATAGAAGTTCAATATGTGTGTGAGTTTGTCTGCTGAGTAAAGACGTTCAGTCGAAAGATCTTGCAGAAACTCAGTTGTTTATTTTTCCTTTGTGGCTGATACGTTATTTATGGATTTATCAAGTTCCAAACTTTCATGATTCAGATATATATATATATATATATATATATATATATATATATATATATATATATATATATATATATTATATAGATATATATATATATATATATATATATATATATTATATATATATATATATATATATATATATATATATATAGTATATATATATATATATATATATATATATATATATATATGAATGAATTTTACCTCATCACCATTTTTCATATAGGGCAAGCATTAAGCTAGCTACAAATGTCTTTTAATTAATATCCAATTCACTGTTAACCAAAGGGGAATTTCTTTTAATTGATAATAAGTTCGTCGTCCTGTGGGATAAAACCAGTGCACAGAGAACTCAGGCCTGCAGTGAGTCTTAACTGACACGGCCTGATTATCAACTACTGGTAGAGCGAATAGATACTAAAGGACATTTGTAGCTTTATATATATATATATATATATTATATATATATATAATATATATATTATAATATATATATATATATATATATATATATACATATATATATATATATATACATACATATATATATATATATATGTATATATATATATATATATATATATATATATATATATAGCCATGTGTATAATTCTACATACAATCGGTCCCTGGTTTACAAAGGGGATTCTGTTGTTACGCTGTGTCATAAGCAGAAAAATCATCGAAAATCTTAAGAAAAACCTTACTTTTAATCCTCTAAGTGTCTGAAGATAACGTAACCTGCATTTTTATCGAGTTTCCATAAAAAAACATCAAATTTTGACCATTCTGCTGCTTTTTGTGCTATATTCTTCTGTAGGATCATGTCGTAAACTATGAAATAATTTTTGATGAATATATTTGAAGAGCACTGTAAGCCCAGCCCTTTGTAACCAGTGGACCACCCGTATTTGGAGGGAACTAAAAGTGAAAATGCTTCACGCAAAGTACAATTTTAATCATACAAAGAAGAATGCAAACAGGTAGCAGGAGCTCAAAACTTATACGTACACATTACAACTGATGCATGTAGACCTAAATTTTGGACCAGTTAGTAGACTGAAGCAGCCGTTTCCAATTGTGGGGTGCCTCCTATGACAGATAAGACAATGACCAATGCTACATTCAAATAATTATACAGGGCGTTGTAGAGTTGCTGCAACACCGACTTACTACGTTACAATCTTAAGGCCCTTTTTCAAGTACATTTCTCAGAAATAGGTAGGTACGTATCTGGTTACGTCGCTGTAATCGAGTTACACCACCGTTAACGGTGCCTGTTAATTATTAATACTAAGCACCAACTTACGGTGGAAATAGACTTATGGCATGGGAATGAGACGAAACACACGCCCCCCAAACCAACCTGTAATTTTTGGGACAGTCTTTTCATATTTGGAGACGAGAACTTGTAATATACAGTTCTGTGAAAACCCCTTTGTAGGAAGAAATGTCCCTCATATGGGGAATCAGCTTGTCAATGAGGCCATCATTAGGACAGATTATGTTGCAAACATAGGAAGCATATTTGGCGCATGTGGTCAAAAGCGAACATGGCAGACGACGCTCTCACCTAATTTGACTTTGTGAAGTGCTTTTTGCACACTGTAGCTACATGTATGGCAGGGTATGATTTCTTGCTTGCTTATTACATTATATATGTAGCTATTCTCTTGTAGTGCTGTATTAATTTCTCAAAATATGAAAAAAAAAATCAAAATTGCTGTTTGAAGTTTTCTAGTCTGATAACTTCACTTACTATTACCATAAGAGGAAAAACATTTCATGGCAACAATAAATACTCGCATTTCAATAAAAATACATATTATTTTGCTTTCCATAAAGGTTTAGAATTCAGTTGTTTTAAACAACTTTCACCTAAGGGCAGGCCGTTTGTGCAAGACCACCGAGATAGAAGGCCTGTTCGATGTTTTGTGACGTAAGCAAGGGTGGTCCGAGCTGCTAGCACTGACTACGTTGCCAGACAAAAGAAATGTGAACAGTTATTTTCCTGAACAACAATTTTTCAATGAAACGTTAGTAGAAACCCATATTGTTAATGTTTCTGTGTTTGTCTGTACTGTAACCTTCATTACTTATTGAGCAGCTTATCTGTTACTTACCCTTTGACATTTAAACGTTTAAATTCATGATTATCGACCAAATGTAAAATTTTGACATTTGCCTCCTAAATTAAAAGGGAATGATTTTTCCCAAAAGTTAGTAAAGCTTGAACAATATATTCATTGGATATTTGTAAAAATAAATGAACATTTTGTTTCGCCAAAAAGGAGAACTGATGTAACTTCATTGTTTTATTTATAACTTTCTGGCCAAGCCAAATATTCCTGATATATTTTAACAATTTTACTGAAATTTACACGAAAAAGGGCATTTGTTATTCTGAAATGGGTGAGGATACACAATAGACAGGTGTGGATTGCTGGGAAATAGGACATTGCTTTCCCAATGTTAGCATTATGATGTTACAATGCAAAACACCGTAAAATGATTTGTTCTAAGCCTGTAATTACTTTCTTCAGTGTGCAGTGCAGAACATCAGCTTTTATGCTTTAATTGGGAATTTGTGCAACTTACTTGAATTTAGACTATCTGTTCAACAAAGTAAAATACACCGTTGCAGCTTCATTATAGCCAAAGGCTGAACCAACAATATTTTGCCTTTATAATGAAATATGGTTTTAAGTACTTGAGTTTCATTCACCATCCGTATCACTATTTTGTCCTTGGGTAGTATGATTTTTACATTTACTTTTAATGCACATAAGAAAATTTGAGTCATTTTGTTACGATGCTGGGCAGACCTGTTTGAAAAAACACTCTCCCTCCTGATGGTACAGCAACTTTGATGGGAACAACTCTAGGTATAACAAAAACACAATATTACCAGCTCTGATGAATAATCAAATATTCAATCATTAACTAAGAGCTAAAATTATCAAAAACGAAGTAACTATACTCTGTTTTTTTTTTCATCTGTCCATCCGCCTGTGGTGTTTCCGTATGGTAACACTGCGTCCCGGGCTTTAGATAGTTACATTCAGCTTAGAGCCCTTACACACGAGGACAATAGTGTCCGCCACCGGTGTCGGACACTAGTGTCCTTGATCAGACACCGCCTGGCAACTAGTGAGCCACTCACTAGTACCTTATGGTTTGCTTCCCCGTTTTTTATTTTGTATTTTGTTACTCTCATGATAGAAGTTCAATATGTGTGTGAGTTTGTCTGCTGAGTAAAGGACGTTCAGTCGAAAGATCTTGCAGAAACTCTGTTGTTTATTTTTCCTTCGTGGCTTATACCTTTATTTATGGATTTATCATGTTCCAAACTTTCGTGATTCAGTTATATATTATATATTAATATATAATATATAATATATTATATATATAAATATAATATATATATATATAGATATATATATATATATATATATATCGTATATATATATGTATATATATCGTATATATATATATATATATATATATATAATGCTATATATTAGGATGAAGTTTTACCTCATCACCATTTTTCATATAGGGCAAGCATTAAGCTAGCTACAAATGTCTTTTAATTAATATCCAATTCACTGTTAACCAAAGGGGAATTTCTTTTAATTGATAATAAGTTCGTCGTCCTGTGGGATAAAACCAGTGCACAAGAACTCAGGCCTGCAGTGACGTCTTAACTGACACGCGGCCTGATTATCAGCTACTGGTAGAGCGAATAGATATTAAAGGACATTTGTAGCTTAATATATATATATATATATATATATATATATATATATATATATATATATATATATATATAGCCGTGTGTATAATTCTACATACAGTCGGTCCCTGGTTTACGAAGGGGATTCTGTTGTTACGCAGTGCCATAAGCAGAAAAATCATCGAAAATTTAAGAAAACCCTACTTTTAATCCTCTAAGTGTCTGAAGATAACGTAACCTGCATTTTTATCGAGTTTCCATAAAAAAACATCAAATTTTGACCATTCTGCTGCTTTTGTGCCATAATTCTTCTGTAGGATCATGTCGTAAACTATGAAATAATGTTTTTGATGAATATATTTGAAGAGCACTGTAAGCCCAGCCCTTTGTAACCAGTGGACCACCTGTATTTGGAGGGAACTAAAGTGAAAATGCTTCACGCAAAGTACAATTTTTAATCATACAAAGAAGAATGCAAACAGGTAGCAGGAGCTCAAACTTATACGTACACATTACAACTGATGCATGTAGACCTAAATTTTGGACGCCAGTTAGTAGACTGAAGCAGCCGTTTCCAATTGTGGGGTGCCTCCTATGACAGATAAGACAATGACCAAATGCTACATTCAAATAATTATACAGGGCGTTGTAGAGTTGCAGCAACACCGACTTACTACGTTACAATCTTAAGGCCCTTTTTCAAGTACATTTCTCAGAAATAGGTAGGTACGTATCTGGTTACGTCGCTGTAATCGAGTTACACCACCGTTAACGGTGCCTGTTAATTATTAATACTAAGCACCAACTTACGGTGGAAATAGACTTATGGCATGGGAATGAGACGAAACACACGCCCCCCAAACCAACCTGTAATTTTTGGGACAGTCTTTTCATATTTGGAGACGAGAACTTGTAATATACAGTTCTGTGAAAACCCCTTTGTAGGAAGAAAGGTCCCTCAAATGGGGAATCAGCTTGCCAATGAGGCCATCATTAGGACAGATTATGTTTGCAAACATAGGAAGCATATTTGGCGCATGTGGTCAAAGCGAACATGGCAGACGACGCGCTCACCTAATTTGACTTTGTGAAGCTTTGTGCACACTGTAGCTACATGTATGGCAGGGTATGATTTCTTGCTTGCTTATTACATTATATGTGTAGTTATTCACTTGTAGTGCTGTATTAATTTCTCAAAATATGAAAAAAAAAAATCAAAATTGCTGTTTGAAGTTTTCTAGTCTGATAACTTCACTTACTATTACCATAAGAGGAAAAACATTTCATGGCAACAATAAATACTCGTACTTAAAAAAAAATACATATTTTGCTTTCCAGAAAGGTTTAGAATTCAGTTTGTTTTAAACAACTTTCACCTAAGGGCAGGCTGTTTGTGCAAAACCACCGAGATAGAAGGCCTGTTCGATGTTTTGTGACGTAAGCAAGGGTGGTCCAAGCTGCTAGCACTGACTACGTTGCCAGACGAAAGAAATGTGAACAGTTATTTTCCTGAACAACAATTTTTCAATGAAACGTTAGTAGAAACCCATATTGTTAATTTTTCTATGTTTTTCTGTACTATAACCTTCATTACTTATTGAGCAGCTTATCTATTACTTACCCTTTGACATTTAAACGTTTAAATTCATGATTATCGACCAAATGTAAAATTTTGACATTTGCCTCCTAAATTAAAAGGGAATGATTTTTCCCAAAAGTTAGTAAAGCTTGAACAATATATTCATTGGATATTTGTAAAAATAAATGAACATTTTGTTTCGCCAAAAAGGAGAACTGATGTAACTTCATTGTTTTATTTATAACTTTCTGGCCAAGCCAATTATTCCTGATATATTTTAACAATTTTACTGAAATTTACTCGAAAAAGGGCATTTGTTATTCTGAAATGGGTGAGGGTACACAATAGACAGGTGTGGATTGCTGGGAAAATAGGACATTGCTTTCCCAATGTTAGCATTATGATGTTACAATGCAAAACACTGTAAAATGATTTGTTCTAAGCCTATAATTACTTTCTTCAGTGTGCAGTGCAGAACATCAGCTTTTATGCTTTAATTGGGAATTTGTGCAACTTACTTGAATTTAGACTATCTGTTCAACAAAGTAAAATAAACCGTTGCAGCTTCATTATAGCCAAAGGCTGAACCAACAATTATTTTGCCTTTATAATGAAAATATGGTTTTAAGTACTTGAGTTTCATTCACCATCCGTATCACTATTTTGTCCTTGGGTAGTAATGATTTACATTTACTTTTAATGCACATAAGAAAATTTGAGTAATTTTGTTACGATGCTGGGCAGACCTGTTTGAAAAAACACTCTCCCTCCTGATGGTACAGCAACTTTGATGGGAACAACTCTAGGTATAACAAAAACACAATATTACCAGCTCTGATGAATAATCAAATTTATTCAATCATTAACTAAGAGCTAAAATTATCAAAAACGAAGTAACTATACTCTGTTTTTTTTTCATCTGTCCATCCGCCTGTGGTGTTTCCGTATGGTAACACTGCGTCCCGGGCTTTAGATAGTTACATTCAGCTTAGAGCCCTTACACACGAGGACAATAGTGTCCGCCACCGGTGTCGGACACTAGTGTCCTTGATCAAGACACCGCCTGGCAACTAGTGAGCCACTCACTAGTACCTTATGGTTTTGCTTCCCCGTTTTTATTTTGTATTTTGTTACTCTCATGATAGAAGTTCAATATGTGTGTGAGTTTGTCTGCTGAGTAAAGGACGTTCAGTCGAAAGATCTTGCAGAAACTCTGTTGTTTATTTTTCCTTCGTGGCTTATACCTTTTATTTATGGATTTATCATGTTCCAAACTTTCGTGATTCAGTTATAATATAATATATATATATATATATATATATGTATATATATATATACGTATATATATATATATATATAATATATATATATATATATATCTATATATATAGATATATACGTATAGTATATATATAAATACGTATATATATATATAATATATAATATATATATATATATATATATATATATATATGAATGAATTTTACCTCATCACCATTTTTCATATAGGGCAAGCATTAAGCTAGCTACAAATGTCTTTTAATTAATATCCAATTCACTGTTAACCAAAGGGGAATTTCTTTTAATTGATAATAGTTCGTCGTCCTGTGGGATAAAACCAGTGCACAGAGAACTCAGGCCTGCAGTGACGTCTTAACTGACACGGCCTGATTATCAGCTACTGGGTAGAGGCGAATAGATATTAAAGGACATTTGTAGCTTAATATATATATATATATATATATATATATATATATATATATATATATATATAGCCGTGTGTATAATTCTACATACAGTCGGTCCCTGGTTTTACGAAGGGGATTCTGTTGTTACGCAGTGCCATAGCAGAAAAATCATCGAAAATTTAAGAAAACCCTACTTTTAATCCTCTAAGTGTCTGAAGATAACGTAACCTGCATTTTTATCGAGTTTCCATAAAAAAACATCAAATTTTGACCATTCTGCTGCTTTTGTGCCATAATTCTTCTGTAGGATCATGTCGTAAACTATGAAATAATTTTTGATTAATATATTTGAAGAGCACTGTAAGCCCAGCCCTTTGTAACCAGTGGACCACCTGTATTTGGAGGGAACTAAAGTGAAAATGCTTCACGCAAAGTACAATTTTAATCATACAAAGAAGAATGCAAACAGGTAGCAGGAGCTCAAAACTTATACGTACACATTACAACTGATGCATGTAGACCTAAATTTTGGACCAGTTAGAGTAACTGAAGCAGCCGTTTCCAATTGTGGGGTGCCTCCTATGACAGATAAGACAATGACCAATGCTACATTCAAATAATTATACAGGGCGTTGTAGAGTTGCAGCAACACCGACTTACTACGTTACAATCTTAAGGCCCTTTTTCAAGTACATTTCTCAGAAATAGGTAGGTACGTATCTGGTTACGTCGCTGTAATCGAGTTACACCACCGTTAACGGTGTGCCTGTTTAATTATTAATACTAAGCACCAACTTACGGTGGAAATAGACTTATGGCATGGGAATGAGACGAAACACACGCCCCCCAAACCAACCTGTAATTTTTGGGACAGTCTTTTCATATTTGGAGACGAGAACTTGTAATATACAGTTCTGTGAAAACCCCTTTGTAGGAAGAAAGGTCCCTCAAATGGGGAATCAGCTTGCCAATGAGGCCATCATTAGGACAGATTATGTTTGCAAACATAGGAAGCATATTTGGCGCATGTGGTCAAAAGCGAACATGGCAGACGACGCTCTCACCTAATTTGACTTTGTGAAGCTTTGTGCACACTGTAGCTACATGTATGGCAGGGTATGATTTCTTGCTTGCTTATTACATTATATGTGTAGTTATTCACTTGTAGTGCTGTATTAATTTCTCAAAATATGAAAAAAAAAACAAAAAAAAAAAATCAAAATTGCTGTTTGAAGTTTTCTAGTCTGATAACTTCACTTACTATTACCATAAGAGGAAAAACATTTCATGGCAACAATAAATACTCGTATTTAAAGAAAAATACATATTATTTTGCTTTCCGCAAAGGTTTAGAATTCAGTTGTTTTAAACAACTTTCACCTAAGGGCAGGCCGTTTGTGCAAGACCACCGAGATAGAAGGCCTGTTCGATGTTTTGTGACGTAAGCAAGGGTGGTCCGAGCTGCTAGCACTGACTACGTTGCCAGACGAAAGAAATAGTGAACAGTTATTTTCCTGAACAACAATTTTTCAATGAAACGTTAGTAGAAACCCATATTGTTAATTTTTCTATGTTTTTCTGTACTATAACCTTCATTACTTATTGAGCAGCTTATCTATTACTTACCCTTTTGACATTTAAACGTTTAAATTCATGATTATCGACCAAATGTAAAATTTTGACATTTGCCTCCTAAATTAAAAGGGAATGATTTTCCCAAAAGTTAGTAAAGCTTGAACAATATATTCATTGGATATTTGTAAAAATAAATGAACATTTTGTTTCGCCAAAAAGGAGAACTGATGTAACTTCATTGTTTTATTTATAACTTTCTGGCCAAGCCAATTATTCCTGATATATTTTAACAATTTTACTGAAATTTACTCGAAAAAGGGCATTTGTTATTCTGAAATGGGTGAGGTACACAATAGACAGGTGTGGATTGCTGGGAAAATAGACATTGCTTTCCCAATGTTAGCATTATGATGTTACAATGCAAAACACTGTAAAATGATTTGTTCTAAGCCTATAATTACTTTCTTCAGTGTGCAGTGCAGAACATCAGCTTTTATGCTTTAATTGGGAATTTGTGCAACTTACTTGAATTTAGACTATCTGTTCAACAAAGTAAAATAAACCGTTGCAGCTTCACTATAGCCAAAGGCTGAACCAACAATATTTTGCCTTTATAATGAAAATATGGTTTTAAGTACTTGAGTTTCATTCACCATCCGTATCGCTATTTTGTCCTTGGGTAGTAATGATTTACATTTACTTTTAATGCACATAAGAAAATTTGAGTAATTTTGTTACGATGCTGGGCAGACCCGTTTGAAAAAACACTCTCCCTCCTGATGGTACAGCAACTTTGATGGGAACAACTCTAGGTATAACAAAAACACAATATTACCAGCTCTGATGAATAATCAAATTTATTCAATCATTAACTAAGAGCTAAAATTATCGCCAAAAATGAAGTAACTGTCTGTCTATCCGCTTGTGGTGTTTCCGTATGGTAACACTGCGTCCCGGGCTTTAGATAGTTACATTCAGCTTAGACCCCTTACACACGAGGACACTAGTGTCCGCCACCGGTGTCGGACACTAGTGTCCTTGCTCAAGACACTGCCTGGCAACTAGTGAGCCACTCACACACCTCAGTCGGAAGAATGGCGGCAACCGTCAGTGTCCGCCACGTGTTGCGGGAGCGAGACACTGAAATATCTGTTGCCCGGAAGTTGTCTGCTTGGGACACTGCTGTTGCCTCGTGTGAAAGGCTCCATTTGATAATATGGGAGGCAACTAGTGTCCGACACCGGTGGCGGACACTAGTGTCCTCGTGTGTAAGGGCTCTTACATTCAACGATTATAATAACATCCTATTTCGAATATTAACGGTGTAATTCGCATGCAGTAAATTATTAAAAAACTTTTCAGTTGCAAATGTACACCCAGATATCCTTTTATTTACCTAAAACTTACACATAGCGTAACTATTTAAAGCCCTGGATTCAGTGTTACCATACAGGCGGATGGACTGATGAAAAAAACAGAGTATAGTTTTATAACAGCAATGGAATATATATTGCAGTGTTAGAAATACATTCAGCAGTATCAGCTCTCTCGAGTTACTGAATATCTGCTTAACGATATTTGTATCATGAACCTCTGTCTGTAGGAATCTTGAGATCTCCTAAGTGACATACTTCAGTGACATGAAAAAGGCATGTGCTGTACACTTAGGCTTCACTGTAGGTAGGGCATTGTGGCATAAGTATGGTATTCCATTAATCTGTTCAGAAGTTTTACCTGTGGAAGAAGAAAGATGGTCTTTTAATATTTATGTGTATATATGAGCACTGAAACCTAGTAGTGCAATGAGGATAGGTTAGGTTAGGTTAGTTCAATTTCTAATGTAGGCTCCTGTTTTGAACCTGTAACCCTTAGAATACTATGCCAGTCTACTTTTTTTCACCTTAACCCATCTAGGCCCAAAAGGTTTGTTCCATGCCTTTGAGTATTGTCAATGGAAAGGCCCATTTCCCCACCACTATACTGTACTTAAGTTGTGATGAACCTATAACTTATATGTCTGTGCTAATGTAACTCTTGAGTACCTTGTCTGAAGGTTCTATCACACAGGTATCATGTTTGCAACCCTCTTACCTGACACAGGGCCCTTGTCCCAATCATTGCAATAATGCTCTTTACAACATACCTATGGGTTACAGAATGCTTTAAATTTCTTCTGGGCCTTATATGCACTTATAGTACGCAAGCTTACCTTTCTTAGGTTTACTTGTTTGATGTTTGCCCTTTCTTTGCTTGTATGTAACTTTTTATATGCTGCTTGCCTTACCTGACTACTGCTACCATTATTAGTCTTGCCTATTATGACATTTAAATTGTTTTTTCCAAAGCTTTATTAAGTCCTGAACTGGGGGTTGTTTGACTTAGGCCAGCCTATACCTATTTGACTGTTAAATCATTAGTTGACATGAATTCCTACTAAAATTCAATGTAGGCTAGACCAGTCTTTCTTTATATTGCACCTGACCTTGTTGCTCACAAATTCTACCTAGAATGCAGACAGCATTTATATTGCAGTCGAAAGTCATACAGAGAAAAGTCAAACAGGTAATACCTGTTGCAGTGAACTTATTGCCAAGTTTACCTGCTTACTACAGTAAGTTCGTCCAAAAAAGGACACTAGATGTATCCATGGCTTGCTACCTAATGATGCCATAAAAGTTTTATGTTCCAGTTCATAAATAAAACAATGGAACCACGAAAACACCTCGTGTCCAAGTGACATAAGGGAAGGAAGATCGAGAGTCGGGAATCGTCGGGAGAGTCGCAAGTTAGTCCCCTCGTAGAGTCGGACCACCAGGGTCGACGTCATGACGTCACATCGAAGTTAACTTCGAACAGGCCTTTATCTCGGTGGTCTTGGTTTGTGTACTTAATCTGTGAATCCCAACTGTTGTTCATAATATGAAGTTTTTAGTTTTTTTTATTACTCTAGACATAGACTTATAATTTTATGTATTTATCGTTGGTATATGGGTTAAAGTAAATAAATATATAGGAATGTTGTGAAATAATTTTTAAATTTTCTATGTAGTGAAATCGCCTGATTTTTAAGCAGTCTTCTGAAACGATGTCAACGTTAAATGTAAATCTTAATATTTAATACATAAATGTTTTCATCTTCTAATATTATGCATAAGATTATATTAATTCATAAAGGTTAACTTCTAATTGAATTATAGAAAGAATTAGATATGTATTTCTAAAAACTTCTGGCCACGTGTTGGTAGTCGGACGAAAATGTTATTGGAACGTCGCTCTCAGCAATAGTTGGTAGACGTACTGACGTTTAAAAGTGGTAGTGTATTAGGCATGTTGGAATTAGGTTGTGGTTCTTATGAACTTAGTTATAATGTTACTCATTTCGTAAGTGCTCTACTTTGTACTTCCTGAGTAATTTGAGCCAGGTTACGAAGTGCTCTGTCCAACTGCTCTCTTTCATTATTCTCGAATCTATTGAAGCCTTGCACGAGTTGGACAATTATTGGCTGCCAGCCACTTGTTCCTCCTTTCCTTGTCACTTTCGCTGGAAATACGATGCCAGGATACAAGGCTTCCCTTTCCCGCCTATTTATGCGTCCTGCAACAACATTCCCAAGAAATAAGGCGCAGATTAACTTTAATGGTCACCGTTCTTCTGATATGATATAAAGAGGGGAAATGGTTTTCCCACCAGCAGTGTTATTGTTTGGAAAAGACTTGTTGATGACTCCTATTGTTGGGCATAAGTCCAATGCAACTTTAATTTGTAATTGCAACATCATTAATCTTATATATGGCACTTGTTATAAAGCAAAGCCGATTTTATCCGTTACTAAAAAGGCTTTGTAATTAATGGTTCCGCCTCCGTAAGGTGCTGACCGTGCTGTGCAGGCCAGTGTTACTACCATCTCGCCGGGCTCACCCCATAATTCGACGCCACTGCTTGTCAAACGAATATTTCTTATTTAATACTAGTCTACGAGACATATAATTGAATGAAAACATAATAAATTAAACAAAGACTTGTTACACAATATAATACAATCATTTTTTCACATAAAATAAGGTTGAGAAGTTGTCGTCTATATTTTGGTCAAGTCCACCAGATATACTCTCACGTGACCATGTTTGAATTTTGAAAGAAGAAATTTGACATATCCACTACCTTACAGACACACTAATTACTAATCCTTCTTAGTAACAGACAAGATTTTCTTTTCTTTATATGTGGCATATGCAAGATTAATGACAATGCAATTGCAAATTTAAAGTCGCATTGCACGAATGTGCATTAATAATATGCTGAAAATATGACACTGATAGATAAACCGCTTTTACTACTAACAAGACAAACTGACAAGCACAAAGTTATGGGTAAAAAAAATCAGTATGGTTTGCATATCTGTGAAATGTTATTCAGTTATACTATTCAGGGTTCAGTTTTCTTCTGAAGGATAAGAAGCTATACAACCTGCTATCATAGATAATGAACGAAAAAATCGTAGGATAAACTAAGCGCCTATTTATAATTTGTGGTTTCTTGGGGTTTCCAGATTGCTGCAAGGCTCTGCGGCGCCATCCCGGTGGAAGAACATCAAATTACTTAGTACCATTCAGATTTTAACACCTGCAAATATTATTGGCCCTCTTTTTATGGTACTGTCATGACTACCTAAAACCTACATTGGTGTGTCGCGAAAAAAGATTGGATCCTCTTTTCCCCCTACAGTTCTTCACAACGTTCAGGATTAGCAAGCAGAAGAATAATACAGGCGGCTGGGTTTGTGGTTCTTGTTGTTGTGTGTATTTCAATCCTTGGCATCGAGATTAATTATATGAGCTCTTACATAAGTTAATGGAACAGGAACAGTTATTTTTGTAAATCAGGAGCAGGTTATAACTTTGACAAATTAAACAATCTAGAGATTTTGAGTAAAATGCGAGGTTTGCGGAGCGGGTACTACCTGGCTCTTTCCCAGGTGCCTAATTGAGGTAAGATACGCTTTATTTCGCCTCGTCACTTTCATAGGCAAGATTTGATACCAATAGCCTGTGTAATGGGTTGAACTAATCTCTGTGTAAGTGTGTAATCTGAGGCTCTGTGCTGGTAATATGCAGATAAAGTGTAAGTATGTAATTCAGCTGCAGGATTTTTATTAATTCATAACTACAGAGCGAATTTTTTTTTTTTGGGGGGGGCGGTCGGTGGAGTTTCCATTCGCTTTGATTGTGAGCCTCATGGCCGACCACGCCGTGAATTTAGTGTTGTCTTGTTAAATATTTAGGGTATAATTTTTGTAATAAAATTGTAAATTCCTGCCGTATCTTGCTGGATCTTCCATACTGTCGATTTTGCCCTTCGGGCCAAAGCATCATCGTCCCATACCATCCAGGGACCTACTTGAACCATCCCAGTCGGAGGGAATATTTCGAAAGAGTCGGTGGACAGACAGGTGGACATTGGCCTAGCAAGAGTCTATTAATGGGGGTGCCACCTGGGGGCACAGCTGATTATGGGGGGCCACTGTGCATGCACAGATTATAATACTCATTCTTGTTTTTATGTCATGGAAAGATATTAAGGTTGTTTTGAAATACTTAAGCCTATCAATTTGTGAATCACGTTTTTATGTACGAAGAATGAAGATTGATTTATTTTTACTGTTAATGTAGTAAAACTACTTATCTTCGTCTATATATAAAAAAACAGCCAAAAAATTTAACGTTAATAACAATCATAATAATAATAATAATAATAATAATAATAATGAATAATAATACATAATAATAATAACTACTGTTAAAAAGGATGGCAGAATTAAGCGAGTTGATTTATATATTGTTTTTTCTATTTTCCTTACAATTCGCTTCTCAGGCTCAGCGATGTTTCTGAGTAACTGGCCAATATTCATATTGGGAATTTTCAAAAATTGTAAATGCTGAAGGAATCTTTTATTAGAACAGGATATCAGGTCCAGGTCAAGCAGGGGTCGTCGTCAGTGCCGGTATTATTCCGTAAGCGTAGTTCATTCGGGCCAGGGTCGTCTTTGGATTAAGGGCTGGTGTTGGTGCTGGGGTATAAGCTGGTATTACGTAACGTTTCGACCTTCTCGTAGGTCATCTTCGGACGAGTCGGTTGAAGAGACTGTAGCAAGAAAGTTTGCGGAACGGTATTTATAGCGTCACGGACCTAGAGTTGCATTCTCATTGGTCGGGCCGGTCTTGGGCGAAGCCGTGGATCTCGCCTCGAAGGTCTCGGGGATTCTCTTGTGCGAGCGCCACAGTGGTGTGCCTGGGGATGAACGTCAGGAATTCCTTCTGTAGCAGGAATCGTATCATCCTGTGGGGGCTCCTGATTATCTTATCTGGCATCGTCGCGGGGGGTTCGCTCGCTGCTCTCCGGGCGGCGGTGGGAAGGAGAAACATTTCTTGAGTTATATTCAAGTTTGGTTTCTCCTTACCTATATGAAGGGCTTCTAGGAGGCGCAGACGTCGGGGATCTGTTGTCTGATCTATTATTATGATATTAGGGATAATATCATTTCTTTTTATCCTTTTGTTATGAACAGTCCTGGCGTGGTTGAATATGGCTCCTTCTTGGGCGTGGCAGGAGATTCGCTTGGAGAAACGCATGGAGGTCATACCGACGTATTTGCCGAGGCATCCTCGGACGGGGCATGTGTAACGGTAGACCACACTCGTCTTCTTCAAGGGATCCTGCAGGGGCGCCGAAGGGTTGTTTCTCATCACCAGGCTGCTCGTCTTCTTCGTTTTATAATATATAATTATTTTAATATTTCTGTCTGGGTCGGCGGGGCTGACGTTCTCCTCGATGATCTTTTTGAGGGCTTGTTCGTCCTCCTTGTACCTCCGGTGGAAGTGCCCCTTGTAGAAAAGCTTGATGGGCTCTGCAACGTCGGGGCGGGGTTCCTGGTGGTACCAGGCATCCATACTTTTCCTTATTGACTCATCAACAGCACGATTGGTGTGTCCGTTGTCGACGAGGACCTGGGCGGCGCGCTCCAACTCACTGTGTGTGTCATTCCAGGAGGAGCAGTGTGAGAGGGCCCTCCTGACGAAGGCGCTGATGGTGGAGCGCTTATACCTCTCAGGGCACTCACTCTCACCGTTCATGCACATTCCCAGGTTCGTCGGCTTCGTGTACACCCTCGTGCTGAATTCGGAATCTCGCTGTTCAACAAGGACGTCAAGGAAGTGGAGGCGGCGATCTTGGCAATGTTCAATCGTGAACGTGAGGCAGCTGTGGTCGTGGAATGCACGTCGCAGCTGCTCTATCTCATCCTGGGAGTCGGCGCAGACGAAGGTGTCATCGATGTAGCGCACGTACATCCTCGGTTTCCTGGAAATCTGGAAGACCCTCTCTTCGACGGTACCCATATAGAAATTGGCGAAAAGGACCCCAAGGGGAGATCCCATCGCCACGCCGTCGATCTGGGTGAACATATAGTTGCGGTGATCAGCAAAAGGGGCCTTCTTAGTGCAGATTTCCAGCAGGGCTCGAAGGGCATGCTCTGGGATGTTTAAGGATGGAGTGTCGGGGTCCCTGTAAACTCTGTCCAAAATCATTTGTATGGTCTCGTCAACGGGGACGTTGGTAAACAGGGACTCTACATCCATCGAAGCGATGCATCCTCCGGGGGGCGTTGCTCGTAGGGCGTCCAAGAACTCGGCCGACGACTTCAGGCTGTGCCTATCTGGGACGTACGGGGTTAAGATTGCGTTAAGTTTCTTGGCCAACAGGTACGTAGGGGCAGGGATCTGGCTGATTATGGGGCGAAGGGGGTTCCCTTGTTTATGGGTCTTAACGTTCCCATAGATGTAGCCTAAGTCATGGTCACCCGTTATGGGTGGCAAATGTAGGGCGTTCGAGGCGGCGTTGACCGTTTCAATAATCCGGTTGGCCTCTCGCTTGATGTCGTCGACGGGGTTCTTGGTGATTCTGCGGAATTTCGTGGAGTCCGCCAGGATTTCTTCAATCTTCCGGCGGTATTCCTCAGTCTGGATAAGGACGAAAGCAGCAGTTTTATCGGCCCTGCGTACTGTGACGTCCTCACGCTTCCTTAACTGCTTCGCTGCTTCCCTCAGGTCACGGCTGATGATACCACTGCGGTAGTCTCCACGGTCGGTGAGGGCCTCGGCAAGCAGAAGGGGCTGAAGGGCGTCAGTCGTCCGCAAGTTCCCAAGGTCCTCTTGCTTCTGGATACCGTCGAGGAGATGTTCAATTTCCAAGCGTTTATCCATCGGCCTCGGCTGCGTGATGAAGTGGCAGTTGAGGCCCATCCGCAGTATCTGTCTTCGTCAGGTTGGGTTACGTGACTTGTGAGGTTGATGTACTCGTCACGTCCTTGTGGAGGCGTATCTTACCTCCGTTGAGGGCGACGAGTTTCTTGGTAATGGTCCTGTTCTTCTTCTCAGCATCTTTTTCCTCCAGGCGGCGAAGGCAGTCAATGATGTATTCGTGTTGTCCACGCACTTGGGGGTTGTCTATTGCGCCATTTTCTTCGTCTGAGGCACGAGGGGGAGCTGCAACAGGGTCGCTACGACGGCGGAGGCCCTCCCACTCGGAGTATAAGCTGTCCTTTTCCTCGACGAGTGCGGCCCTCTCTTGTTCCTTGGCGTGCAGTTGCCGTTGCAGCAGGGTCCTCCTGAAGCTCCTCGTGCCTGGTTCTCGCTGGGCGGTAGGGTCATGTAGCCGGAAGAATGTGTATTTTGGTAGAAGACCCTCTTTTAGGCAAATACTGTTAAAAAGGATGGCAGAATTAAGCGAGTTGATTTTATATATTGTTTTTTTTCTATTTTCCTTACATTCCGCTTCTCAGGCTCAGCGATGTTTCTGAGTAACTGGCCAATATTCATATTGGGAATTTTCAAAAATTGTAAATGCTGAAGGACTCTTTTATTAGAACAGGATATCAGGTCCAGGTCAAGCAGGGGTCGTCGTCAGTGCCGGTATTATTCCGTAAGCGTAGTTCAGTTCGTGCTGTTGATGAGTCAATAAGGAAAAGTATGGATGCCTGGTACCACCAGGAACCCCGCCCCGACGTTGCAGAGCCCATCAAGCTTTTCTACAAGGGGCACTTCCACCGGAGGTACAAGGAGGACGAACAAGCCCTCAAAAAGATCATCGAGGAGAACTCAGCCCCGCCGAACCCAGACAGAAATATTAAAATAATTATATATTATAAAACGAAGAAGACGAGCAGCCTGGTGATGAGCAACAACCTTCGGCGCCCCTGCAGGATCCCTTGAAGAAGACGAGTGTGGTCTACCGTTACACATGCCCCGTCCGAGGATGCCTCGGCAAATACGTCGGTATGACCTCCATGCGTTTCTCCAAGCGAATCTCCTGCCACGCCCAAGAAGGAGCCATATTCAACCACGCCAGGACTGTTCATAACAAAAGGATAAAAAGAAATGATATTATCCCTAATATCATAATAATAGATCAGACAACAGATCCCCGACGTCTGCGCCTCCTAGAAGCCCTTCATATAGGTAAGGAGAAACCAAACTTGAATATAACTCAAGAAATGTTTCTCCTTCCCACCGCCGCCCGGAGAGCAGCGAGCGACCCCCCGACGATGCCAGATAATCAGGAGCCCCCACAGGATGATACGATTCCTGCTACAGAAGGAATTCCTGACGTTCATCCCCAGGCACACCACTGTGGCGCTCGCACAAGAGAATCCCCGAGACCTTCGAGGCGAGATCCACGGCTTCGCCAAGACCGGCCCGACCAATGAGAATGCAACTCTAGGTCCGTGACGCTATAAATACCGTTCCGCAAACTTTCTTGCTACAGTCTCTTCAACCGACTCGTCCGAAGATGACCTACGAGAAGGTCGAAACGTTACGTAATACCAGCTATACCCAGCACCAACACCAGCCCTTAATCCAAAGACGACCCTGGCCCGAACTGAACTACGCTTACGGAATAATACCGGCACTGACGACGACCCCTGCTTGACCTGGACCTGATATCCTGTTCTAATAAAAGATTCCTTCAGCATTTACAATTTTTGAAAATTCCCAATATGAATATTGGCCAGTTACTCAGAAACATCGCTGAGCCTGAGAAGCGAATTGTAAGGAAAATAGAAAAAACAATATATAAAATCAACTCGCTTAATTCTGCCATCCTTTTTAACAGTATTTGCCTAAAAGAGGGTCTTCTACCAAATAATAATAATAATAATAATAATAATAATAATAAGCTTTTGATACAAGCTTCATGAACTCAAAATGGGGAGGTACCAGTTTCAAATTGGGGGCACATGGCCCCCCGTAGTTACGCCTACGCAGATGGAATAATTTTTTGTTTGATTAAACTGAAGTATGCTACTTTACACAGAAGCAGAGGCGTCATTTCAGATTTTTCTTGGAGGTTGGGGGCAATGGCTTAGATCTTATTGCACGGGTCGGGCCAGAGGGACCCATATTAAACTACGGCCCCCCCCCCCCCCAACAACCCCGCAAAGAAATTTTTTGAAATTTAAAGCTATGTAAGATTCACCTTCGAGTAAATTCTACCCTTTCTACGGTAGATCTAGGGTACTTACCCGCGGCGGCCTAGACTATGGCAGTTGCGGTTTTTCTATGCAGTTTTACCTACTGAACAAGAATTTTAAGTAATATTTATTCGTACGACTGCAATTAACCTCCCAGGGGCCAGTACTAAACACGGCGAAATACATTGGATGCCCCAATCCCTAGTGGATGTAGTATCCGCGGTTACGTTCCTTTCCTTGCAGTCCGTGCGGACTGCTTCTGTTACTGTTCCTATTATCATTTCAAAGGCTGGGGGGAACCATCAGTGTCCTGAGGAGGTCAAATGACCCCCAGCCCCTCCCCAATGACGCCCTGAGCTTACCTAGTACAGGGTACACGTCATGGGGGGGGGGGTGGGGGGGGGGGGGGTGTTCATACTTGATGGAGCGAAAGTCTCTTTGTGACTGACTTTTTTTCTCTCTCACTTTTAAAATTCCATTTGTTCAATTACTTTTGTGTGCGATTTAAATTGAATAGAAAATGGAAACTTCTTTTATATTATTTAAAAACCTAACGATTAATCATTCAATTTTAGTAGAATTTAACATAAAAATTTTGTATGCAGAAAAATCAATCGCTTAAACGTGACTATACTCTGTTTTTTTTCATCTGTCCATCCGCATGTGGTGTTTTGTATGGTAATACTGCGTCCCGGGCTTTAGATAGTTACGCTGTGTGTAAGTTTTAGGTAAATAAAAGGATATCTGGGTGTACATTTGCAACTGAAAAGTGTTTTAATAATTTACTATATGCGAATTACACCGTTAATATTCGAAATAGGATATTATTTTAATCGTTGAATGTAAGCTAAGTAACTATCTAAAGCCCGGAACGCAGTGTTACCATACAAAAACACCACAGGCGGATGGACAGATAAAAAAAAAAACAGAGTATAGTCATCGTAGAACAACCTGTCCTTATTATCCTTTTGGTAAATCGGTTCCCATAGTTACGAACATTACTATATTTGCAGTGCTTTAAAACAGCATTTGTACAATCTGATATTCTGAAGTGTTAGAATGATGAATGAAGGCTTGAAAATTGAAAGATTTTCACTTGAAATTACGTTTTATCATATATATCCCTCCATAAATAATTTAAGCGAAATTGGACATATGAATTATATATCCTAGTTCATATGAATATCGATATTGGTGAATTCAAATTAGCGAAATGTTGCACAAATAAGATTTTTGGAGTCTAACCGAGCTGACAACTAAGCGACCATGCCATGGGCAGTGCAATTCTTCCTGGTGCACTTGAAGAGTATCGTGATTGGATTAATATCATATCAAATACTTTCCACTACGTTGGGCATTCATGTTAAGGGGTTATATATGTTACCTACCTAACTGTTGCTTACCCATTCAGCCGTAGATTCAGATCATTGTTGCATTCTAATGACACTCATTTTTGGCAATTTTTCCAAGTTTATAAAGTGAATTCAGAGTAGTAGTTGTAAAGGCTACTGTTGTGCATGCGGTCATAGGTGGCTACCACTAATATTAAGCTAATTGTGGGAGTTGTGATGGTTGAGTCGCCACCTGATATGGTTTGGACCCAAGAGGTAGTGATGGGACCCTCCCATTGCTACCTTGAGGGCGGAACCATCTCCAAACATCACCCCATCGGAATCCAGGGGTGCCTGGTGTTTGGGATGGGACTCCTGGCTTTTGTCCGGAAGCCCACCAATACGTTTGGAGTGGGGAGTCAGTCCTCATTAGTGGGGGCAGAACTCCCAGCAGGCGGATAGGCTTATACCTGGGCCACTGCAAGCGTATTGGTGCTATCCCGTAAGGGTAGGGTATGGGGTGGACCATTGGGAGTCGACTCTCACTTGTTCCCTTGGTGGAGAATTTGAATACCTGACTGACCCACGATACCTTCTTGATATAACCAAGCAGTCTACAAATATATTTGAATTTATGGATATCGACCAATGTTTGCCCTCCCCTGGATCTGATGACTTAACGGTACTGGCGACAACTTCAGGCATGGACATGGATATGAGCTCGGCTATCACACAGAACCATGCACCGAGACACCAGGGTGCTATTAAAACTGGTGGATTTGACATGAATAATAGAGTGCTTTATTGCACTAATGCAAGCCTTTCGTTGGACTACGAGTGCTTGCATAGTGTCTCAAAACAGTTTGGTAAGGTGGAGAGGATTAAAATGCTTCTAGAAAAAGGCAAGCAGTCTTTTTCTGCATACATCAGATTTTCCTCTCCCCAAGAAGCTAGTGAGGCACAAATTAAATTAAATGGCCACATTCTAAATGACTGTTTTAAGCACCAAGGTGTTTTCAGTGAGGAATTTGAACGATGAGCCATTCGATTTTGTTCCTAAGAACGAAGAATGTGGACCAGCAACATATACCAGGACGCTTCCTCCCCCTATATGGCATGTTGCCATGCAGTTATAAAGAGGGAAGGGAAACTTTCATTAAAGCTGCAGAATGTATTGAGAACAAAGTGGGTTCTATTCCTGTCGGTAATCTGAAACGATATGGAAAGAACTTACTCATAAAAGCAGGCAGTGAGACCCAAGCTATTTTACTATCAAAGTTCAAACCCCCAAAAAGTGGAAATATTGAGACTATAACATCGCACAGATTCTTTAACACGCTGAAAGGGGTAGTTTATTCCAGAGACTTGCTTGTTTTTAATGAGGAGGAGATTCTCCTAAGGTGCCCTCCTTGTGTATCTCATGTAAAAAAATTGGGAGGGGATGCAGCTATGCTTTTAACTTTCTCCGCCAATTACTTGCTTGATACCATCATTGTTGGCCACGAGAGGATGCAAGTCAAAAAATATAAAAGAAACCCTAAACAATGTCGCAAATGTTTCGAATATGGCCACATTCAAGACTCGTGTGGAAACAATAAGAGATTTTCTGTGTGCTCAGCCGAGCATGACAATTTGGACAAGTGTGAAGCAGCCCGTTATTGTTTCCAGTGCAAGGGTGATCACTCTTCAAACAGTAGGACTTTCCTCAGATACAGGATTGAGCAAGATGTGTTGGCAGTGGCTGATAATGAACATCTCGGCATCAGTGCAGCAAAGCGTGTGGTAATGGGGGCTAACAAGAGTGCCAACTCTACCTATGCTTCTGTAATAAAGTTGATGAAGAGTTTTAGCAATGAGAGGCCACCAGTAATAGAATCTAACAGTAAGCATCGGAAACCTGTTTCTCCTTGCACAGGAAATAATAATCGGAAATTTATCCTCTCAAGCTTATACAAATGTAACGGTTGCAAATTCAGCCCCTAAGCAAAGTTTGCAAACGTCCACAAATAATAATATCACCAAGAAGCAACCAAAGGAGTGATCCAAACTAGAGAGATCTAGCTCGGATCAATCAATTATCACAGTCGCTAAGAAACATGATAAAACTAAAGCCCCGAATAATGAAAGTTTTATCATAAAAACTTCAAATGGGTACAGTGTTCTGGAAGAGATCTCTCCGCCAAGGAAGATAGTTCCGAAAGCAGATCCAGTTCAAAGACATGCGAGTTATCATCAGTCTTACCGCCCCAAGACTAATAGCAGTAGTGATGCATAGAATCACAGTAAAAATCCTGAGCATCAACCTCGAATTCAGAAAGCTGTTTGTCAGCCAAGAACCCTGATCTCTGATAAAGATGAAAAGGGATCAAGAAAACAATCTCTTATTAAGGAGAATTTTCCTCTCCACCCTAGGATCAGTACTTTCCCTCCAAAGAGTGGGAAGTAGTACATTATCACCTTAACATTCAAGTTCGATGTCCTTCAGTGGAACTGTAAGGGTCTCAGAGCCCGGACAGAAGACTTTAAAGTTTTAATGCATGGATTCAATCCAGGGATTGTATCCCTGCAGGAGACTATGTTAGGTAATACTCCTTATAATCCTGGACTTTATTATGCTATTTTTAACTCTTTTTTTCCCCCAATTGGTGATCGTGCCCATGGAGGTGCTGCAATTATTGTTAATAAATCTCTGCAGCACTCCACAATACAATTAAATACAACTCTACAAGCTGTTGCTGTCTCAGTCGTATTAGACAAAAGGATAACGGTTTGTTCATTATACCTCCCACCAGACCTTTCTTTTAACATTGGAGATATTCAGTCCTTGATTAACCAACTTCCCACTCCTTTTCTCTTATTAGGAGAATTTAATGCCCACAACCCCCTTTGAGGAAGTCGGTGTTTAGACAGCAAAGGGAAAATAATCGAGGACCTTATTGACACGAATGATGTCGCCCTATATAATAATGGGTCAATGACCTTCCACAGCATTCATAATAATCATCTCTGCACTGGACCGTAGTATTTTCTCAACAAATATCCACCTTGACTTTAACTGGTCTGTTAATGAATATTTGAATGGAAGTGATCATTACCCGATCCATCTGCAATATGTTGTAAACGCTCCATCTGAAGCATTACCTAAGTGGAAGGTAGAGGATGCTGACTGGGACAAGTTCAGTAAAGGAATCAATCTAGATAGGGAGTTTGAGTCCTTTCATTCTCACCTGGATGTCTATGACTACTTCATTGAATCCACTCTGAAGAGTGCTGAGGGCTCGATTCCCAAGACAAAAGGTAAGCCTCGTAGACCTGCAGTTCCCTGGTGGAATAAGACATGTGGTATTCTGAGGAAAGTCACTAGGAAGTGCTACCGACGATACAAAACTAGTGGCTCCCCTCATTCTAAATTAATCTATAATCGTGCGTTAGCCAAGCAGCGGCGCTTTTACAAGAAAGCCAAAAGAGAAAGTTGGCTTTACTAAATCAATGGAATCAATTCCAAAACTCCATTGAGAGGGGTGTGGTGCAAAATCAGGAAACTAAGTGGAAAATTTGTTGCGTCACCATTACCCTCATTAAAAGTCAATAACACACTGATCACAGAGCCCACTGAAGTTGCCAATGAGCTGGGAAAACACTTTTCTCAAGTTTCCAGCCCTGACAATTATTCTCTAGAATTTCAAAGAATTCGGAATGCCGAAATGACTCTGAAATTTGAATCTGGAAAATCTGAACCATACAATCACAAATTTTCCTTAAGGGAATTTCGGGAGGCACTCTCTTCAACTGAATCAACAGCTCCAGGGGGTGAATCAGTTTTATATGAAATGCTTAAACACCTCCCAGGTGATGCCAAAAAGTATCTACTCAAGATTATAAACAAAATATGGGAAACTGGAATTTTACCCAAGGACTGGAAAATATCCATAATTGTTCCCATAAAAAAAGCCTAATAAAGACGCTTCCCAAGCCACCAGCTATAGACCAATAGCTCTAACCAGCTGTGTGTGTAAGCTGATGGAGAAAATGATAAACACCAGATTAGTTTGGCACCTGGAAACAAAACGACTAATATCTCCATTTCAATTTGGTTTCAGGAAAAATCGTTCCACCCTTGATCTCTTGCTGAGGCTGACCAATCAAATCCAGCAAGGATTTGCCAAACGATGTCAGACTATCGGCGTATTTTTCGACCTTGAGAAAGCATATGACACTACTTGGAGAATTGGCATCATAAAACAATTGCACAAGATGGGCATATGTGGGAGAATGATTAAATTTTTATATTCCTTTTTAACAGAGATTTTTTAAGGTTAGAGTGGGCAACGCTCTCTCCCAACCTTTTGTGCAGGAGGAGGGTGTTCCACAAGGAAGCGTTTTAAGTGTAACACTTTTTTCAGTGGCAATAAACAGTATAGTCCAACAAATATCATCACCTGTTAAATATTTAGCTCGCTTTTTGTTGATGACCTTGCAATATACTGCACAGGATATGATGCCTTGTCAGTATGTAAACATCTGCAAAGGTCTGTTAATGCCATTACAAAGTGGGCTGATGAGAATGGTTTTAAATTCTCCTCCTCTAAAATAGTTTCTGTAAGATTTACTAGGTGTCAGCGTGTGGAAGAGGTTCCCACACTTAGTTTAAAAGGATCTATCATTCCTTATGAAAATGAAGTGAAATTTTTGGTAATGACCATTGACCAGAAATTGACATGGGCCAGCCACATAAACGCCTTAAAGATTAAGGTTAAACAATCTCTGAATATTTTAAAGGTTGTTTCTGGATTTAGTTGGGGAGCTGATAAAAAAAATCCCTGCTGAGACTATATGACTCGTTGTGTAGATCCAAGCTAGACTATGGCTGTCAGATTTATTCCTCAGCTTGTCAAACCAGGCTGAGGAACTAGATGTTGTACCCCCACAATATGGGGCTGAGAATATGCTCAGGGGCTTTTAGAACTTCGCCTGTTGAAAGCATACATGTTGATACTAACCAACTTCCCCTTGATCTGAGAAGGCAAAAACTAGGATTTAGGTACATGGCTAGAATTAAAGTGCTCCCAAAAATCCCTCCTTCCAGGTGCTGAGGGAAGCAGACTCACGAGTCTTTTCTGGTATAAGAGCCTCTAGACCATTCCAAGTTAGACTAAATGAAGATATTAGGGGTAATCATCTTAAATCCCAGAAAGTCATGGAAGTAAAACATCCTGGTGTCCTCCATGGCTTATTCCAGAGGCATCCGTGTGCAAAAAGCATATAACAAAAAAGACCGTCCTGAGGAAAATTCTTGGAGCACGAAACTGTCCATACTAATGTGACAGAAATATAAACGGATGGATCAAAGTCAAGTAGTGGTGTTGGCTGTGCAGTTATCCTTGGTGGGTGATACAGCATATACAGCTAAACTACCTGACTTTGCATCCATATTCACAGCAGAATTAACAGCCATAGTCTCTGCCCTGGATATAGTTGTTCAAAGTAGCGACACTAATTTTGTCGTTTACTCGGATTCCAAAAGCACCTTAGAAGCTATTAAAAAATTCAATAGCTTCCATCCGTTAGTTCATAAAGTTCAGGAATCGCTCCTCCATTTGTATTATTTGCGTAAATCTGTCTCTTTCTGTTGGGTCCCTTCACATGTGGGGATTTGCGGAAACGAGATGGCAGATAGGGAAGCGAAAGCTGCTAGTGTCTCATCAGAAACAGCCTTTAGTAAAGTGCCTCATACAGATCTAAAAGGTCCTTTTAGGTCTTATATTTTACGCAAATGGCAAGAAAGATGGACTTCTCCTCATCTTGCCAATAATAGAAGGTACAGAAATATTAGAAATAATATATTGCCGTGGCCTTCGTCTTTCCAGTCTGATAGGCGAACAGAAATAGTTTTAAGCAGACTGAGGATCGGGCACACTTATTTGACCCATCAGTTTATTTTAGAAAGGGGCAGCCTCCCAGAGTGTGTTTGCGGTGGCGAGATGCTAACAGTGGAGCACATTCTGGTTGCTTGCCCCAGATATTTTAACCAGAGAGAGAAAGAGATATCTTAGGGGTAAATCCCTTTGTGATATTTTGGGAGATGAAGCAGATACTTCTGCTCTCATCTCCTTTTTAAAGTCTATAAACATTTTCAATAACATTTAATTATTTTTTATCTATCACATCATTGATACATATATTTATTTATTAAACATTTTCTTCATTCATTTTTTCATTACTTCATTCATTTCTCATATGGTAATTTATATATGAACCATTTTCTTCATACACTTATTAACTCATTAATAATGAAATTTATTTACTCTATTACGGCGCTGAATGGCTTCTTTGGCCCCAGTGCTTGTGGGTTTTTGCCCTAAAACTCATACATCCATCCATCCACTAATATTAGGGTTTCATGTTAATGTCTGGGTAAGCTGTGATGCACCAATTTCCCTCATATTGTTAAATTTGTTACAGTTTAGTTTTATAATGAAATAATTGTAAAAGAATATTATCGTTCTGTCTCCAACCTCCTGTTTGTAGATTTTTTCTCTCCGAGGTTAGGAGGCTGTCAGTCCCATAACATCTGGGATGAAACGATTCGTCTAAAGCTTCTTATCCTTCAGAAGAAAACTGAATAACATTTCACAGGCAGGCAAAGCAAACTGAATATTTTTTCACCCATAAAATTTGTGCTAGTGCAGTTTGGTGGCTTGTTAACTGCAGTGGATATATACGTTTTCTCTATGAATGTCTTGTATTTGCAGCTTATCATTGTTGGGCATAAGTGCAATGCAACTTCAGTTTTGCAATTGCAGCATCATTATAATCTTATAAATATCACATAAAAAGCAAAGACAATTTTGTCCATTACTGAAAAGGCTTAGTAATTAGTGACTCCTCCGTTTAGGGTACTGGGTGGGCCCCTTGGGGGCTCTATCATTCTCGGGGGGGGGGGTTGGCAATTCGTCATCACTGTTTGTCAAATGAATATTTCTGGTTTAACACTAGTCTACAAGACATAATTGAATGAAAACATTATAGTACATTAAACAAAGACTTGTTCTCAAATATAATACAGCCATTCTTTCACATCGAATAAGGTAAGAGAAGTTATCGTCAATGTTTGGTCAAGTCGTCCAGATAAACTCACTTGACCATATTTGAAGGACGAAATTTGTTGATATATCCAGTACCCTGCCAACCCACTAATTAATTCTTTTTAGTAACGGACAAGATTGTCTTTTCTTTATATGTGCCATATGTAAGATTAATGACAATGCAATTGCAAATTTCAAGTCGCATTGCACTAACGTGCAGCAATCATATGCTGAAAATATAAGGCACTGATAGATAAACCGCCTTTACTGCTAACAAGACATTAAACTGACAAGCACAAAGTTATGGGTAAAAAAAAAAAAAAAAAAAAAGGCAGTATGCTTTGCATATCTGTGAAATGTTATTCCAGTTAACTACTATTCAGGTTCAGTTTTTCTTACTTGAAGGCGATAAGAAGCTATAAACAATCTTTGCCTATACATAGAATAATGAACGAAAAAATCGATAGGATGAAACTAAGCGCCATATTTATTATTTTGTGGGTTTCTTGGGGTTTCCCAGAATTGCTGCAAAGGCCTCTGCGGCGGCCAATCCGTGGTGGTGGAAGAACATACCGAAATTACATAGTACTTGGCAATTTCAAAGATTTTAACACCTTGGCAAATATTATTGGCCCTCCTTTTAATAGGTACTGTACATGTCTACCTAAAACCTACATTGGTGTGTCGCGAAAAATGATTAGATCCTTCTTTCCCCCTACAGTTCTTATCACAACGTATTCAGGATTAGCAAGCAGAAGAATACAATGCAGGGCGGCACTGGGTTTGTGGTTGGTTCTTGTTGTTGTGTGTATTTATTTAAATCCTTGGCATCGAGAGATTAATGTTTATTATGAGCTCTTAAAATAAGTTAATGGAACAATGGAAACAGTTATTTTTGATAAAATCAAGGAGGCAGGTTATTTATAACTTTGATAAATTTATACAATACTAGAGATTTTTGAGATAAAGAAAATGCGTAGTTGACAAACGGGCAGGCTTTGCCGGAAACGGGTATCTCCTGGCTCTTCCTTTCCCAGGTGCCTAACTGAGGTAAGATAATGCTATTTATTTTCTGCCTCGTCACTATCCATGGGCCAAGGTTTGATACCATAGTCTGTTGTAAGGGTTGAACTAAATTGCTCTGTGTAAGTGTTGTAATGCTGAGGGCTCTTGCTGGCTAATAATGTAAGTGCAGATAAATTCGTAAAGTATGCAATTCCAGCTGGGTAATTCAAAAGTGTTAAAACTTTCAAATTTTCAGTTCCAACAATCTTCCAGGTTTCTGCGAACTTTCTTTTTCTTCACAATGACTTACAATTATAGCACTGCAAATAAAATAACTAACGTAAACTGTCTATTAAACAGTTGACAAGGTCAATCGCCTAACTTATTCACACCCTATTCCAACCTTTCTACCGATTACTACTCTTAGTCCGTTCTTAAGTGACTTTGGTTTTTTCTGGCATACAGGAATTTGTTTTTATAGTTTTAATTACAGATTCTACTAACAAAAATTAGAATTAATAATCGTTAGGACATTTTTAAAATTTTTAAATTAATTAAAAGAAAGTTTCCATTTTCTTTTTAATTCAATTTAAATTAACGCAAACAAACTAATTTAAAACAAATGGAATTTTAAAAGTGAGAAAAGAAAAATGTCAGTCACCAAAGCAATCAAAAGGAACTTTTGTGCATCAAATAAGCCGGGGGAAATGGCGGCAAAAAAGTGAAGGGCCCGCCCCCCCCTCAACCCCAAAAGGACGTCGTTTCTCCTGTAACTAAGTAAAGCTCAGGCGTCAAATTTAGGGGTGGGGCTGGGGATCATTTGAGTCATCTCAATAAGACCACCTGAGATGGTTTCCCACCACCCCTAGCCTTTTGAAACAAATGATAATGATAAACAGTAGAGAATTAACCGCGGCCATGGACAACATTGGCTTTCTTTCAAAATTTCCACAAATTTCTTTCTTTGGCGGAAGGGGTGTCGGGGGGGGGCTATGGAGGGTGACGATATTTCACAACAGCGGTCCCTCAGCGGACCGAGGACCCCGTGCAATAAGATCTAAGCCATTGCCCCCAACCCAACCCCCAAGAAAAATCTGAAATGACGCCTCTGCTTCTGTGTAAAGTAGGCATAAGCTTCAGTTTAATCAAACAAAAAAATTACTCCATTCTGGCGTAAGGCGTAAACTACGGGGGAGGGGGTCCATGTGCCCCCCAATCAATTTGAAACTGGGTGCCTCTCCATTTGGAAGTTTCAGTGAAGCCTTCTAATCAAAAGCCTTATTATTTAATTAGTTATTATTTTTTTTTTTTTATTTTTTTTTTTACGCCTATCACAGTCCTCCAATTCGACTGGGTGGTAATTTAATTGAGTGTGGGGTTCCGGAGGGTTGCATCCTGCCGTCCTTAAGGAGTCCCATCACTCCTTCTTACTATGTGTTGCCGTTTCTAAGGAGCACCCACCATTTCTGCATGAGTCCTGGAGCTACTTCCAAGCCTCTAAGTTTTCTTTTTAGATTCCTTTTCCAGGGATCTTGGGATCGTGCCTAGTTGCTCCCTATGATTATGGGGTACAAAATTTCACTGGCATATCCCTAATTCCTTCTTATTTCACTATTTTTCAGAATCTTGATACTTATCCAATTTTTCCCTCTCTTTATTCTTTAATCTCTGGTTGTTCCCATGGTATTCTTGGCCAACAGATCAAATGAGTTGATTAACTGTTTCTTCTGACCTTTGTCAATACAAACGTCCACGTCTGGTCCTGTTTGCCACGTATTGCACCCCTAATCCGTGTTCTGATTTACCATAGTCCCAGAGGGATCTTTGCCTGATCGTTTTTCCTCACTCCCTCCCCAGGTTTGGTTGCTCGTACCACTTAATTTAACTGCAAGGTAAGCTGATGTTTCTTGCACCAGGCCTCCCAGTGGAGGCTTTTTGCCAACATGAATCATGCCTTCTTTTTGTACTGGGTTCTGTTGCAAAGTGACCGGCATTCATCTTGCTATGTGGTTTATGGTTCTTTCATTTTTTCCGTATTGCACATTCCTACATATGGGAGAGATCTTTATTTCCAATCTATCGCCACACCTTTGAATCATCTCACTTCTGGAGGTTCATTAGGGCCTGAAATACTTCAGCGAGCTTTGCCGCTGATTATTCAAACTCTTACCTTCAAGTTTCCTTTCATTTAGCTCCTCCCCTCTGTAAAGCCATCTTGCCAATTGCTCATCGCTGGCTAGATATTCCTTTACTTAATCTGTCTCATGTAATGGACCAGTCCGCCAAAATTTTGGTTTTGTTCGTTTGGTTGGCCCCAGTCCTACCTGTTTTCTCTTCTTTCGTCCTTATCACCATCTGTCTCATCTATTTTTCAGAGGGATCCCTTCCGTCTGCTTTTTAATTAGTTACCCTTCCTTACCTTCCCCAATGCACTCTTTAGCCACTCAAGTCTTCACTGGTTTTCCAGATATTAGCCCAAGTGCTTCCTGTTTTCGAATGTTGGACGCAGTCTCCTCTATACTCTTAGTAATTAAATCCTCCTCACCCTCCATTCCTTTACGTGAGTTATGTCACCAATAGTCTGTCCCTGCGCTACTCTTTGCTCTTGGGTTGTAGCTGCTTGTGTATTGTCATAATGTTTCCTGGTTTTTCTGATCTATGCTGCGGGATTCTGCTTCCGTTTCCAGTCCCACTATTCCTGCGCTGTATCTGATTACTGGGCACTGCCGCCCATGGTGGTTTATGGCTTTTGTTTTTTCATATTTCCGGCCGAATTGAGTTTTGCTTGACGTATCGCCTTGAGTCTCTGCAATATATTCTTCTTTCCTAGATCGTGTTCCTTCATCTGCTTTGGTGTTATTTATATTTCTCCTCCTTCCATTATTTCCCAGGTTATTTGTATCCTGTCCTCATCTATCATCTTTTGTGTTTTTGATGTTCGGGCTCCCATCTGGTAGGCATTTATTTTCCCTTTCAGTTCTTCCGTTACTTTTGGCACTTTTTGTTATGTTGACTAAGGCGCATTATTTTTCCTAATTTCCAAAACTCCATTCCTGATGTCGCCCCAGGACTACAATACCTTACAAGCGTTCTAGGAGAATTGGGTAATCTATTTTTCCTTGATGCCAACTTACCACTACAGCTTGATTGATCGTCCAATGAACATCAAGATGGCTTGATTCTGTTGCCCCCATCCTTATTTCTTGACAGTTGGTTACCCGGCATCCATCCTTCCTGTAGTACTTTTGCTCACGGGAATCCTATGGGCATAACTAACGCAAAGAAGTCAAGTGGGGACAGATGTAGTTCCGCCCTGGACAATGAATCCCCATCCCTCCCGATAAATCAACCTCATCGCTAGTCTTTTAATTACCACAGCTTTGCACACATTAATTGTAATTCTCACTCTCTTCCACGCACATTAACAGCTACTTAGATTTTAATGGCAAGACTGATGGTAATTATTTTCCTCTGCCCGCCCCAATATAGTTTTCCAGGCATTCTATTACGCCATAGTGGTGTGGTATCATTGTCGAAAGGCTTTCTTATAGTCTAATTCCATGCCATGCTTAGGTTGGTTTTCCGTTTTTCCTTTCCTACTGTTTTTCTTATTCACCATTTTGTCTCTATCAGCGGAAGTCTTGAGGTCATTTTGCATCGAGCCACCCTACACTTCCTTCTGCAGCCTTCCTATGTTCTGGTTGGGTGGGACTGGTCGCTAATTTGTCTCCACCTAAGGTAGATTGTATAAGCCTTTCACTTGATGATACCTGTTAGTGAAAACTTCCAGCATGTTATTGGTAGGCAGTGAGTAGGCCTGGTAGTTAAACAAACTGCGGCTATATTTTTCCCATTACCTCTTGTCTTTTTGTACTAAGGATGTTCCTTCCTGTGGTCATCACCATTTTGGGTGCTTGGTGATCTTTTGAGATTACACAATGCTGGAATTACGTTCTTCTAGCGTAATTCGGGGCAGGCCTTTGAAAGTTTTTGAGCCAAGTACCCTCTCCATGGAAAACTTCATCGAGCGAGAAGGACACCGGCGGGCTTTCCACGTTTTGGCATCTTTTCTTTAGTTGGTGTACTGACTGTGTACCTGTCGGTTGATGTCTGTGAACTCCCTCCAATATTCATTTTACTTACTCCCTATTTCTTTCTTCCTTGGACTTCCTGGAGCATGTTGACTATTTTGTTTTTTGTGTGATAACCGGATTGAGCTCCATTATGTTTTCCCACACCAGTCACCCTTTGACTTTGGTTTCGGCTTACAAGCGGGAAATTTCCTGGCGCTCGGTAATCTACGTTCTTACCCCTCTTAGGTTGGCTTGATATAGTCCCATTTTTCTGGTTGGCTTCCGAAACTAGATTTGCTTCTTGTTCTTGGTATACCCTTATTTTCCTGCTTCATGTACCGTTGGATTCTTATGTGCTTTTGGCCTTAACACAACTGATTTCTATTTTCACAATCTTCTAATTGTGTTATTTAAGGATCCACCCCTCTCTTGTACCTTTGTATTTCTCGTTGAGTTTCCTCCTTTGTTATCTTTTACTTGGAATTCCTTAGCCTTTTTTTCCATGCGCGCGCCTAATCCTACCTTTCAGCTTTACTCAAAATCAAGTCAATCTTCATCACCAATAGATTTGCTTATTTCCCAGGCCGCTCCTTATTTTCCAACCCGGCGGAGGTTGCTGTTTTGGTTTCCTGCGGGACTCTTGGGTTGGTTCTGCTGGTGGTAGTTGGGTGTTCGAATTCCCCATCAGTTCTGCTACTAATCTTGCTCCTGCATATGTCAAAGTTAATTTGTCTTTCTGCTTCGATCAACAGGAGGCTCTGATCCAATTATGATGCCCATTGATTTCATTCATTGACACCTCACTTATGTTTTCTCCACCTTAATTTCTTGTTGGTTTTGTAGGCCCATTTCACATCGGAGGGGATTCTTCATTTCGTCTTCTTCTCGCGTAATCATCGGACTCCATCCATTGTACTTAATCTTTTCTACCCATTCCGCTCCTCTCATTATTTTATTATTATTATTAATGTTATTATTATTATTATTTTATTATTATTATTAACGTTAATTAAAGTTTTTGGCTGTTTTTATATAATATAAAACCACCCAAGACAAGGTAGCTTATTTTACTACATTAACAGTAAAAATAAATCAATCTTCATTCTTCGTACATAAAAACGTGATTCACAAATTGATAGGCTTAAGTATTTCAAAACAACCTTAATATCTTTCCATATGACATAAAAAAAAGAATGAGTATTATAATCTGTGCATGCACAGTGGGCCCCCCATAATTAGATGTGCCCCCAGGTGGCACCCCCATTAATAGACTCTTGCTAGGCCAATATCCATCTGTCCACCGACTCTTTCGAAATATTCCCTCCGACTGGGATGGTTCAAGTAGGTCCCTGGATGGTATGGGACGATGATGCTTTGGCCCGAAGGGCAAAATCGACAGTATGGAAGATCCAGCAAAGATACGGCAGGAATTTACAATTTTTTTTACAAAAATTATACCCTAAATATTTAACAAGACAACGCTAAATTGACGGCGTGGTCGGCCATGAGGCTCACAATCAAAGAGAATGGAAACTCCACCGACCACCCCCCCATAAAAAAAGAAGAAAAAAAACTTCGGCTCTGTAGAGTTATGAATTAATAAAAATCCTGCACCTGAAGGTATATCTAGGGTACTTATCCGCGGCGGCCTAGACTATGGCAGTTGCGGATTTTCTATGCAGTTTTACCTACTGAACAAGAATTTTAAGTAACATTTATTCGGACGACAGTAATTAACCAACCCGGTGCCAGTACTAAACACGGCGAAATACATTGGACCGTATCCGCGGTTACGTTCCTTGCAGTCCTTCTGTAGAAATACCACGATTTATTATAAATATCCCTCCATAAATAATTTAAGCAATATTGGACATATGGAGCATATATCCTAGTCCATATGAATATCGATATTGGTGAAATCGAATTAGCGAAATGTTGCACAAATAAGATTTTTGTGTAAAACCAGTGTTGCCAACCATCTAAGAGCGCCTTAACCTACCTAGGCACCAATATTACACTACTTTCACTGTTACTGTACCCTACGCCCGGCCTTAAGATATACTAAATATTAATAAATTTGTTGTTCATTGGTTAATTTTTAATATATACAAACGACCATCTTGAAATTACCCTACGGACCCAGATTTGAGGCTGAATTACCCTACGCATAGGGTAATCACCCCACGGTTGGCAACAATGTGTAAAACCTTTAGACTTTAGAGACTGACGGGGTCCTGGAGACTGAGGTCACTCGATTTTTTTCCTTTTATTTTCCTCTGTCCTTGTGTGCATTTGGGACCTCGTTGTGAATATGTTTTCAAGTTTATTTCCTTTTGTAAGTTGTTCGCTGGTGCGAGTCCGGCTTTCAGTTCACGTATTTTGTTAAATTGACATTGTTTAATTTTGTGATAGAATTTTGAACCCCAATTTTATCACAAAACTAAACTATGCTATTCGAGCCACCGAGAAAAATCTCCCCATGTCGAGAGGTTCCACCAGTCGTCGAGTCCCTGTCCCCTCACAGGGACTAAATTATTTAGCTCAACCAGAAATTCCTGGGAATTTCCGTAAACTGGCCAGATACAGAAAATATCATCTAGTGCAAACATAAACATGATAACTAAGCTAAATAATTTAGTCCCTTCTATAAAATTTACTGTAGAGGAAGGGATTAATTGTAATTTGAATTTACTTGATGTACCAACCAATAGAAATGATGGAAATCTCACCTTTTCAGTCTTTCAAAAATCAAGTAACATTGCCTCTCTTGTTCATTATCATTCCAACCAACATCAAAATGTTAAAATCTGTTTTTTCTGGGATATTCCTAAGAGGTGTGCGTGCCTTTAGCCCGCAATTTATTGACGCTGAGATTAAAACTATCTATGGTATTGCCTTGAAACTTAAATACACAAGGACTTTTGTAGATGTAGAATGGAATAGACCTAGGAAAACATTTATTTAACTAATGACAAACTTGAATTTAGTAAGCATAACTTTCTCAAATTACCGTATGATGAAAGATTTTTAGAAATTCTTAGAATTTTAAAGCTTTTCAACATAAATTTTGTTTTCAGTCATTTTAATGTTAAGAGTTTAGTAATAATATAATTCTCCTAAGATGTTTCTGGCTGCATAATATGAAATTCCTTGTAAAAAGTGTGATAAAATATATTCGTAAAATATTTTATCACACTGGAAAATCACTTTCACAAAGAATCAAACAATAATATTCTGCGAGAACTGGCCATATATCGAATTCATTATCCGTACATATGAGAGATTTAGATCCTATTAACTGGGGTGAAGCGACTTGTTTCAAGTCAAATAATGGAAGTGTTCGAAACTAAAGTCTTGGTTTGTTTAAACTCGATGCCTTCGTTGTTGAAATAAGTTGTTCATAAATATAAGCGACAAGATTAATATATTCAGCTTTATACACGTTTTCGGATTGTGTAAGGTTAAGTTTCCGTTTCTCATATGGTTCAATCTATGGTTCTAGTTTGTGACCGTGGACTATCTCTTTTATTTTTACCCTTTAGACCAATAACCATCTGGTATTCTAGGTCTTTTTGTGCCCCGACGATGCCAGAATAAACATGAAAAAGCACTGGTACTGAAAGGGAGAAATTATTTATATCTACTCTCTATGTATTAACCCCATTTTGCCTATGTTGACTTAAGTCTGCCTATTAGTGAGTTGACTGTAGTTAGAACGGATAAGGTCATGGTGCAAGAATAAAAAGGATAATGCCACTTTTACAGAGAAAGGACATTCACGTAACGGTGACTACATTGCTTTATGAGTCAATTACAGAATTAGCTGGGGTGTCCGTCGATAGAGTTACTGTATTATTTATTAATGACGACATTCTACAGCGGCCATTGACACATCAAATCCTATTGACGGAGCTGTAATCACAAGGGAATTTAATTCGTATCACGAATTCTCCCAATTATGCATGATTTTCAGATTTAAAGTAGCAGTTCAACCACTTACTGCGGACAAAAAAATCTTTCGGAATAATCTGTACTGGCAAAGAAATAGGACTGCCTTTCGCAGAGTCATCACATTTGTACGTTATAGTTTTATAGATAATCAATGGAGCTAAATTAGATGCGGGCGCTCAGATCGGAGTGATAGTTTTTGTTTTTCTCCCAGTGCTTGCTTAGAGTCTATAAAATCAGACAAAAACGTAAAATAACACACGCACAAAAGAAGACAGGATATGAAAGTGAAGGCTATCATGCACAAAGTACTGCTAGATATCTGATACGTTATCTGGTTCGTGTACGTAGTTTGGGAGGCGTCAGGCCTGTTTGTTAAGTTTGTGAAAAAGTGGGAGGTGTATATCATTACACTGGAACAGGTAAGCCTTGGTTTGTTTGTTTAACGACCTCCCTTGCTGTCATTCGATAGTTTGTGGGCTTGTATTCATAAGCGGTAAAATCTTACTTCATTAAAATATGATGAAAGCTATTTTGTTGTCATTAAACGATTCAAATATCATCATTGCAAATCTTTCATGAAGCCTTGAGAAGATAGTTCACTAACTCATCACCCGTATATCCAGCTGATCACTGCTTATGGCCAACAAGTAAAACTGTCAGTGGTGTACTAAGTTCTGTTGTAACACTCATTAGATAGTCACTCTGCCCTATGTTTATTTATAGATGGAAATGATCAGGAGTGCATGGCATTCATTATCCTCAGAGAATATAGTCTATTGTGATTCTTCAGAGTGTACACCACAGTCACTCGTTCTGGCTCGTATTTTTTTTCATTTATTTTTTGTAGTTGCCGCTTTTCAAGGGTTCATAATACACAGCAAAGAGAATATTTAGCGACAGTCTTCAAATTCCGAGCTGGGTAAGAAAGATCGTTAGATATAATGAAACGAGTGAATTGTTGGTTAACGTTCATTGAAAGTACTGTTGGTGTTTTGAGTAGTTTTACAATTGCCTTTTTAGTTACTAATGACATGAAATTAAGAGGAATGTCGAATAGTGATTCCGTTAAGTCAAGAAACTCATCAGCTGACTGACAGTTTTCGTTTGTTTATATGGGATGGGAAAGTTTGGTGGGCGGGTTTGTCGTATCACGAGGTGTTATTATGACAGTTACTTCGCCTGATTAGGAGAAGTAAGCTTTTAATTTCTTTTAAAGCTTGAGATATATCTCTCGCTTGCATTTGAAAGTCTTTTCTTTAGGCATGTTGTAGTTTGAGGAAGGTGTGTGATGTGTGCTGTTCCGGGAGGTTGTCTAGGTGGTGAAGGGAGTAACATGGAAACAAAACAAAGGAGGTCGGTTTTCTACCTAGAGATCGAACACATTCAAGCATTTTTGCAAATTGCAGCAAGCAGTTGTAAATTATAAGAGTTGAGTGGTAAATACTTACCCTTACAGGCTATTTTGTGGAACGACAGGCTGATCGTCGCTAGGTATTGGATCGTGAAAGTAAGCTTTGTCATAGCCTAGAGTAGCAGAGTCTGGTCTACCGGTACTTCAGTCAGGCAGTTTACAGCTACGGTACTCTACTGTATCTCTAGCAAGGCGAAGGATAAGGATTTGGGTTTACTAGTTACCCATGTTCTCGATTCTCGGCCCCTTACAGTCTCAAAACTCTGTGCAGAGCCACACCTCAAATGTCAATTCAAGTTACTGATCATGTTTTTGCTGGTGCAACAGTCTCTTTTAAGTTTGAATGATTTTAATATCTTTAAACTTTCATAGGCTTTAAAGTATTACCTACTCTGAATCTTTGAGCTACCGTATTTAGGTATTGTATCCTAGGCTACCTCAGATACTGATGCTTGAACACACATTTCTTCGTTTAATTATTAAAACTATTTCTGTTGAAGTAATATTTGTAAAATATCCTATTATCATTCACTGAGGATCACTATCCATGGGCTGTTATGTTTCTAATCATCTCTGTCTCCTCTAATGCTTTACTTAATCTGTATGATTCATGTAAGACTTAGGGTAAAAAACCGCATGGTACAGGGGTGGACCATGTACGATCAGCGTGAACAACCCCAAAAAAAGTACATTATAACGCGTCCTGACATCGGAGATGGGTATCAGTCGCGACTTCTTGTTGGTGAGAAACGGAGCTAAAGACCTCTACTCCGGTGTCAGGACGCGTTATAATGTACTTTTCTTGGGGTTGTACACATTGATCGTACATGGTCCACCCCTGTACCATGCGGTTTTTTACCCTATGTATGCAATTTATGCATTCTAACTGTAATGATCATCCTTTCTCTTTATAGTAGTAGGTCATATCTTCAGTGTAACATACCCTTGACAGTAGAAACACTTGATGATGTGATGTCCGCTTAAAGTTTATGCCTCCTTCTCTAGCATTAAAATATGATGGAAGTCCCTAACCAACTGGATCACATTTTAAAATTTAATGCTTAGTATTCCCACCAATTGTTTTTATAAGAAATTCTTAAAAAATCTTGCTCTTGGTATTCTCAACATTCTGCAAATATTAACCAGGTTACTTATGATCTTCCTTTGATTCTTTGAAGCTTCACTTGATAGGGTAAACAACCGTAGACGATCCATCGTCATCACGTGGCCAGGCCTTATTCACTCTATATTTAATTGGTGAAACAAGAATATAGTTACACTTTAAGCATACCATTCAAAAGATTGATGTTTTGTAAACATAATGTGATATATGAAAGGCCCATACAAACTAAAATAAGCATGTGAGCTTCGTAAAATATGTTTTCAAGGCAGTTTTGAAATCCAATATGGTGGCAATCGCGTGACTGGCCGTTCTAACCACAGACAATCCACTGTCTTTCCCAGTTTTCCCAGCACTCATTTGAACAATGTTAGCGTATATATGTAACGTTTATTGATCATACACAAGATTGCAGTTGTAATCAGTACAATAAAACAACATTTTGTTGCCTATATTAGTGAAAGTATGAAACTTTTTATTCCCGGGGTCATGGTTTGAGCTCTATTCAATTTTACCTTGTAATCGGTGGTTTTATCCTTACTGCCATCACAACTGAAACTCCACAGTGCTTATTTGATTGTAATTATACACATTTTGGTCTTAATTCACTCCAAATTGCACTTGAACCATGTTGCTGTTCCTGGTTCCTAAGCACTCACTCCATAAACACAGTTACGAGCGGCAGACGACTACACGTTTATGAGGTGCAAAGCTATATTCCCTTAAATGTTTACTTTACTCATTATTTAGTGTAACTTTACTTTGTTACTGCAAAATATTTATTTAATTCATGTCTATTATCCCTTTTTTGCAACCAAATTAACCCCCAAAAATTACAGATATTTCTGAAGTGCAGACGACGGCAAAATGACTCATTGTTGCCAATCTAGTGGAACTTCGCACATACACTGATGCATTTACAAACTGTTTCCATGAATTCTAGTTGTCATATTAATGCCGTAATAATAAAATTGGTGTAATATGTATATATACTACAAATAGATACACTTATTTCACTTATTTCCCTGGTTTTGTGTAAGTCTTATACCCAGTTTGGAGGGTAAACACATACCAATTGACAACACTGATAAACAATTGAAGAGCACAAAACGCCGCAAAGAATGTCGTAGTTCCCTTGGATAAGTAGTGGTTGGAAGTCGTGTTTACGATTGTTGTGATGAAAGTGCCCTAGCGTCTATGGGTACAAGTGGTGTGCGTATTTAGCGCAGAAAGTGGGAAGTTTGTTGACACAAGCGACTCCGCAAACATCGAGATGCGTCAATCTTCTAAACATTTTTAATTGTAAGTAAAAATTTCGAAAGCGTCATGGGGGTAGTGTGTACTGCGTTGGCCACACTTTTCACAACCCTCTGTTTAAATCTTAAAATATGGCCTTAATTTCTGACTTTGGAGAAAATACTTACTTCGAAAGGAGATTAGAGGCCTTGAGCTCCTGCTATCACCACCAACAACTCATGACTGATGACCATCTCCGGTGTCAGGACGTGTTAAGGTACTTTTTCGGAGGGTTGCCAAAAACGCGGTAGTTGGTGAGTTGGCCAGTCCAGTCGGTTGTTTACCTTACATTACATATCAGCATTCAATACCTCTCCCATCTTACTGATACCTTCATCTTTTATGTCATCCACCTTTAGATAAAATATCATCTATCTGCTCTAGTGTCAGTCCCAATTTATCTTTTAAATTTTTCCACTTTTTTTTCAAATGATTTCTCACCATTTTATAGTCAGTCATCAACACATGCAATGCAGATTCAGACAACCCCCTCTCCCCTAGCCCACACAGCATGACTAGCAAATACTTATTGTTAGGTGGACCATTATGAATCCTCTGTATAGCTTCTGAAAACTCATAGACTGTTTGTCAGGTGCTAGATACTAGTGCGAAAAGTAGATGCATCTGACCATCACCTCTTCTGAGGACATAGGATGAATTGTGTGTATCAAGATGAAAAAACTGGCTGGCACCAATGGTGGGTTGGTGAAGCATATGTCATTTTTTCTGTTGCCGATGGAATTTGGAGGGCAACTTACATATTGCCTAACCAAGATAGGCTATTTCATGATTTATTTAGGAAGGCGTTTTGAATTTCTAAGACCCTATCAATAGCAAATTGCAGTAGACAAAAATAATAAAATTTATTTTTCTGAATGCTTATCATTCATTTTTATACTTTTTTGGCCTTTAATATTTGTTCACACCGCTCATTTTTGTTTCCATGTTCCCTGTATATAACAATTTTTGTTAACCTAGTGTGAAATGGGGTTTTTGAGTAGGGGTTGAAACAAAAATAGTGATTGTAAAGGTAGGTTACTAAATAATATAAACAATAATTCTGTCTGGATTGAACTTCAGCTTAGATTTAGATAAAGATTATCTTTGTGATCTCATAGTCATTCTTTATTATCTGTATGCTTCTAGGTTTTTCTTTTGTTTGAACTAAGGTATTGAGCTATTAACTGAAACTGGTACTTAAGGAATGGGTAACTTTCCAAACTTCCAAGATGTATTGATTTATGGACAAAGTACAAAAATATGACTGTACACTTAGGCTAGAGTTCAAGGTTGGTTTGTCTAATTTGGTTTAACCTGCATTTGTAGAGGAACATTACAAGATAATGGATTGTTTGTCTTGAAAGGATTTCCAAGGTAAAGAATTCACTGGTTTTCTTTTTAAATTGGAAGAAACAATGCAAAGAGAATTTATGCTTAGGAGGAAAGCAATTTTGATAAGATTTAGAGAAGGACAGAAATTTTAGTGATTTATTTAAGAACTGCTGGTCATTGGTCATGTTTGTAAGTGGATTTATGTAGGTTCCTGAAGGATTTTATATACTGCAGGGGTTAGTCCACAGAACTCTAATTCTGGAATCCAAGTGTTTTGACATTTTTTACTGGAAAATCATTACAATCCTCATCTCACGAGTAAGGTTTCTGTAGGATGAGTCTGTAGGAACTATAAAAAGTTTAAACAAGGCTTTGGGAGGTTAAGTCTTTTCTTGTTAAGCACAGTTTGTATCATTTAAATTGATATACTGTTGCTGAATTGATAGTTGAAGCTTGTTAACAAGCTAGCTAGGTGGTGGTAGGTAGGGAGTTGGTTAGTATTGACTGGCTCACCTGTCCACGGAACCTCACTATTTTCATTGTTTAGTCAAGATGTATCCCCAATATTTTTTTTACTCTTATCACTAATGAAACTGCATGCTTTTTTCAAGATTTGGCTGATGATCTTATCCACCTTATTTTTTTGGGACATTGTTTGTGATTTATCTTTAGGTGTGTAAGTTAGGATAGCTGTTGCAGAATAGCACAGATAATCTTGGTGAGAGGGTGTGTGTGGCTGCTTAATGTCCCCTTTGAACAAAGATCCTCATACTTATTATTCCTTAGAGTAGGATACAGGTCTCCTTAGTGCAGTGTGATAAGTGTGGGACAAAAGAAGACTTGGTTTCATTGTGAAGTCATATGTTGCCCTTTATTCTGACACCTATTCTTGACATAATTTATGCCCTTGTGACATTAGCTGTGCCCATGGAAACACAATTATGCAGTTCCCTAACCTCCTTGAGTTCACCTTCCACCTCTACCTCCTCACCTCCTCATTTTCATAGTCTTCAGACTGTAGGATGGAGAAGATGAGCTGAGAAGCCCCTCCCTAGGAGATCACACTGGATTTCTTGCAGGTTAGGTGCACTCTTTCTTAGAGAGCGGCAAGTCATAATTCTAGTTTATTGGAAGTTTTCTGTAAGAACTGTTGACCTAGCCCATAAGCTTTATCATGACCAGTCTTTAGTTTATGAATTTCTCAGGAAAATGATCTGACCTGGAAGCCTTCCATGCTCGTGGTATCTCTTTGGAGGTGTGCGCGCTGTGGAGGGTTATTACACACCATGGTTTTTGGCTCTCCTGGTTCTTTTGAATCTGTTCTAAAAGTCCACAGCCACGATCTTGACTCATTCACTTGAATGGTATGGAAAAGGACCATCTTAAACTGTGAATCCAGTGTGTACCATGACAGTTGAATTGTATATGCAGTTAGTCACATAGCCTATCTGTGGTACCAGTCCCAGCCCTTTCAGGTTGGTTACTGGCTAGCATCGTATGGTAGTGTACATCTGCTCATTTTGGCCCAGTACCATTTCAGGTTTGAAGGTAATATATTGAATCTGTTTGGGTTCACACTTATGCGTGTTGATCATGGCTCAATCCCTCGGCTTTAGGATTCCTGACCAGCAACACTATGATCTATAATGCCTGTATTAGGGAGGGTTGATGTGTCCTTTCCCTCTAGTACTTGTGTGGATCTGTTAAAAGTAGATGGTCTTATGCCTAAGGAACCTCAGCAGCCCAAGTGGAAAAAACAGTACTGTGAGATCACTGGATTAATTGGTATCAGGGGAAGATACCTAGGCAACCCCTAAAATCCTAGGTATAAAACAGATTGTCCATTGTGCATAGCTTTGTGTTTGCTCCTGAGGAGATGCCGTTTAGGGTGTCTAGGTCACCATTCGCACAAGTAATGTAGGAATTGAATTCTTCGAAATTCTTTAGCCTCCAGTCACTATTTGGCTGTAGGCTAATGAATTTTATTACGTACTAAGCTTGTCAGCAGAGGTATTATGTTCTGGAGTACACAGAGACCAGCCCCCTTGAGTTGCTCTGTGCTTAAAGGATTTCTTCTCTTAGTAAAACAGTTCATGATGTCACTTGCCATGTTAGCTTGGGTATATTTACACTATGCACCCACTATATTATCTTGACTGCTGGTTGGTCCTGGAGGCCACAGGTGGGTAGTATCTCAGAGACTGAGACAGTTTGTTCACAATTTGCTATGATCTGGGGAATTTGCCTACCAGGTATGCATATCTACCTTCAATGACTGATCCAGATGTTGCCAAAGATTCTCCTATATTAGAAAATCTAGGGAAAATTTAATTTTCCCCATTAAAGGGCTCTGTGACTTTTTATTTATTCATTTGTTATTTTTTGTCTTTCAATGGGTAAATAACAAATGGAACATATTCTACTGCAGATTTTAGGAACCGAACATGGACAAATTATAGAAAGTGTATGTCTAGTCCTTTGTTATAAACTTTTCATATATTAAAAAAGTAGGGTTTTCTTTCTTCTTATTGCTTACTGCATACTTAGTACATACACTCCTCCACATAATTTTCACATTCCCGTATCATGCAGTACTTCTTTTATAAGAGAGTGCTACATTCTAACATTATCCATGTGAAATTTAGAAATTCAGGGTTTTTCAATCTTTCCTTTATTGTTTTGGTTTGTTTTTCATAATAACGGGCTATAATCCAGCTGTCTGTTCATACAAAGATTTGTATCTTTCAGCCAATATTGCAGTGGTGTATAGTGGTTAGAATGATTTAGTTTCAAGCGTGGTACAGTATTTACTTTTTCTTTCTGACATTAAGTTCTCTGTGGCCAAGATTACACATGTATGGTTAAATACGTAATTGACAGCTCAGAACCATGCTCTAGCATATTACCATGTGCATCATGTTTAAATTTTGCAGCAAACATGAGTTTCTGGTTATATAGTAGATTTAGATAGTTTGGTTGTTAAACATTCAATTTGGAAATTTATGGTAAAGTTCTTAAAGCACACTAACATACTGTTCTTAGTACTGTACGTATAACAGTGTATCATGCATACATTAATACCATTTGTGTATCTTACTTATTTCTTATTTGTACAGTTAAATAAACCTGGAGCCCAGATTTCACAGTTCACTATACGTACAGTACTTGCTGTGTGGTAGTTGAGTGCCTAATAGTATCCAAAGAGTTTTGTGATCGAGATGGGAAACATTTACATTTGCACCTCACTACTAGAACTGTGAACCTTATTTTGGAATTACTGTTTCAGCTCTCACGATGGAGGAAGGTTCTGTCTCAGGTGCATCATCAGGGGCATCATCTCCTGAGCCACAAGAGCCATTCAGTCCTAAATATACTGTGCGCATGAGTGATCGAGTCACAAAAGATGGAGAGTCTGTGAAGTTCACCTTGCAAGTTTCAGAGGTTTGTAAAGTATTGAACTTTTATTTTATATCAAGTGTGTCAGTATAATTATACATATCTCTTTGACTTGCATGATAATCATCCACTTGAGCAGAGAACAACGATCATCTAAAATTTCCATAGGGATGGTGATTACTGGACATGGAAGGAGTTCCTTGGTCACCTGCTGCAAAATCACTTTACCCTTGATCTTAAACAGAGTAGAGGAGTGCATGTGTGTGAAGATTGTCCATTTACTTTTGTTCTCTTCAGTTTCATTTGTATTACCGTTTATTAAATGATTATTTTTATTTTATTTTTTTTTTTTTTTTTTTTTATATAGTTTGGTTTTAATATGGATGTTTAGTAGAATCTTTTATGTCTGGAAGTTTTTAACTTTGACGGTATTTTATATATATATAGTACTGTATTATATCTTCCTAGCAAATACTGTTGTGATTGTGCTTTATGGCTTTTGCTCAGCTACTTTGGAAACTGTATGCATTTTTCAAAGAATGTGATTTGCATCGTGAAGGTTCACGTTTATTTTCTCAGTAAGGAAAAGAATTATATATACTATACTCCCTTTGATCAGGTTTGCTATTATTTTTAATTGTTTAATTTTTAGATTTTTTTTCTGTTCAACCAAGCAACAAGAGTGTATGAAATGGGTGAAAGGTCAAAGCAGAGAGCATTGAGGTGAAAGGAATGTTGCAAAGAACCTTTTTATACCATGGACAGAAAACCCACAGGGCCCCTAGTTGGGACATGATTTCAGCCTAATTGTACAACAAAACTTAGGTTATACTCATGTAGAAAATGGCCTCAGGGCAGAGAGATGTTTCATTTCATGGTGGAATCAGCGTCTTGGTTTATTGCTTAGAGTAGTATTTAATTATTTTTTTCAGGCCTTGCATTTTCTTTTTTTTGTCAGATGAATCTACTAAACAAAATTTTTTTAGTGTTAAGTTTGATAATAAGAATAGTACGTTGATTAGTGTTTTATGTAAAGCAAGATCAGATTTGTCTGTTTGTTGATGAAAGTATTTTAAATTAGCATTCTGTGTGAATAGATTTTTGAGTATGTATGCTATAAACTTCATTTATATTCTCTTTAACAGAATGGCCTTACTGTGCAAATGTTAGAAAGAGAATTTGAGGACTTTGAATACTTGGAACACTGTGTCATAACTGGTCAGCCGTCACATGGTCTTATCATCCCACCCTTGCCGCAACGATCTGCCACTGGTAAGTTTACTGCGTTTAGTTAGTAAATTTATATGCAGGATATTTGAAGGCCCATAAAATCTTATTTAAAAGGTTTATGACAAGATCCACAAGTATACATGACAGTTTGAATATAATTTGTATAAAAATTTTATTTCTTAGATGGCAGTTCTAAAATTTTGTTTTATAACAATAAAATCTCTCAGTAACAGACTAGAAGGGTTTGAGAGGAAAGTGATAAGTTGACATCCATTTTTAGAAAGTTTTCAGGTTTTTGCAATGTCAGTGGTTGGAAAGTATCCATTGTTAGAGAGTTTTCAGGTCTAGTAGTATGCTGTTGCTGGGTTCCACTGATGAACTTCAGTCAACATATACTGTACTGCATTTAGAGTAGAAATTGATAGTACTGAGTTAAAGTGACAAGATGAAATTAGATGAAAAATACAGTTTTATATGCAATAATTCAGAATGGTTTGCAAAATGAATTTGTTCTTTCTTGTTAATTGTTATACAAGTACAGTACTGCACAATCTTAGTGAATGCACAAGATATGTATTAAAAACGAAGAGTAAGTGTTGTAAAGCCATTGGAGACAATTACTTATGACCAAAAAAGACAAATTGTATTATCTGTACTTATTCTCATTACTTTTTCTCATTATTAAATTGCATAGGTAGGTTTCTTACTGTCTGTTCTATAGAGAAGTCTGTTATTGAGAGAGCTTTGCAATATTTTTTGGCTGTATCATTCTATTACTTAAAAAAAAAAATTGATTTCAGACCCCCATACCGCTGAAATTCAGTCAAAACGTCTTATGGGCAAGGAATCCAAAACACTTATTGCTGATGAATTTCACAAAGATTGCCATCAACTACAAAAGTAAGTGAAACAGTGTTATATTGAATATGTTGTGTTATATAGCTTCCATAAATAACAGTTACAGTAGTTCCTGATTCTTATTGAATGAGTAATATCATTCAGCAGATAGTACGTACTACTGTGATTCATGAACTTCTTTGTTAGCCACTACCACAGTCCTATCTTGTTGGGACCAGCAGTGTTCGTGAGAGATTTGTGGCTGATTCTTTGTGTGTGTGCTGTGGAATCTCACATTTTCATGTTATTAGCTGAGTGTTTGTTCTGTGAAGAAGTAAATTGAATGCATATGTCTAGTTCATCTGAAATGAAAAATTGAAGGAGAGGACCTGAGCTTCTTAAAGTGAAAATGCAACATGAATTTGGCAAAAATTTGAATCTATTTTGAGTTTTCTTAAACAGTCAACCCCAACCTATTTGCAGTTCTGGATTCTCAACTTCACCTATTTGTGGATTCTTCTGTGGCACGTATATCCACATTATTTGTGGAAAATTCGTGTATTTGCAGAATTTTTTGAAGAGAAATATTCACTAATTACGTACTGTGTTTTCATATTTTTGCAACTAAATACATTTTTCAACATAAAACTATTAAAATAAGCAGGTATAAGCATTTTTAGAGGGAATTTTGGTGTTTTGAACTATCAAAATAGGCAATTATAAGCATTTTTAGAGGTTGTGTCAAGTATTCGCGGATGTTAGCAATTGGGGAGCTTATCGTCCCTATCCCCCCACCCCCCCGAATCCCGTGGGTCGACTGTGGTGTGACTGATAATTTTTGCCCGGAAGCATTTCAGATAAAAAGTTTCAGTTGTGAACTGGTCAGTCCCTGCTGCGGACAGCAAATGTCTGATTAAAGCAGGTTAGAATGTGAAAATTTGGTTAGCAGCCCAGTGATTGCAATTTTGATAGGCCTTGCAGTTGATGAGAATTGTCTTTAAAACCTGGTAACTAAAATAGAATTGAGACCAGTATTATGGAAAATTTTAGAATTTTTGAAATAGGAGGGAAGTATAGATAAGGGTTATCAAGAATTATCATGATTATATTTGACAAAGCCACTGAGTATGGGTGTAGACTTTCATAGAGCTCTTAATTGAAAGGTGAAAATTTGAGCAAGGTCAAGTTAAAGATGATGGACTGGTAAGGAAAAAAAAAAACAGGAAGCAAGTAAAAAGTAAAGGGCAGAAAGTAGTGAAGATCAGGTGTTCATACTAACTTGTATTGGATCTGTCCTTCTCCAAAATCCTAGAATGTGTGATTTTTATGAACAATTAGTTACTGTATTCATCTGGAAAGATTGAATGCTTACAAACAATTATGTATATGATACAATGAATGCTGTATGCTTTGGTGTAAATGATGTTGTGGGGCAAATGTGGTATTGAGGCCTTAGACTGTCAGTTTGGTCTTTGATAGTGTGTACTAGTATGTAAAACCTTATTTTGGAGTCTTTTATGAACATAATTTTTTTTAAACATTCCAGTTTTGTACATAAATGATTACCTTTCGAGTTCATAGGTTGGTTGTTTCATGTACAGTATTGTCATTCAGACTCCAAACGTTATTGAGAAAGCAGAACGTTACAAGCCGTATGGTTGAGGTGTTATGTAAGAGAAATAAGAGACGAGATATAACAGAAAGATACTTGTGTAAGTCTGCTGGACATGTAAGCATTTGCACTCAGTTTGAAGTCTTGGATATCCAACATAGCAAGTTCATGATAAGTTACTTGAAGTAACTGGGAAGTCTGTATGTTCACACCTAAATTGTTAGAGGTACTTTTGCTGACTGTTGAATAACTGTCCAAAATATTCTTTTCAAGTTAGGGAATTTTAAAAACTGCAATTGGTATAATATGAAGCATGTAAAGTTATCTTAATTTATGTACTGTAATACCATATTGATGAAAGCTAGACCTTTATGTTAGGGTCGAACTAATTGAACAGTTCCATGATACTTAGTATTTATAATAACATTTTCTGTTTTGTACATGAACTTCCCTGCCAGATATATACTTAGCTATAGTCTCCGACGTTCCGACAGAATTTCAAATCTCGCGGCACACGCGACAGGTAGGTCAGGTGGTCTACCTTACCCGCCGCTGGGTGGCGGGCGTATGAACCAATCTATCTCTCCAGCCAGATTTTTTTCTGTCGCTGAAGCGATAACAACTGTTGTCGGTTCATTCCGATATATTCTTCATTTCTCGCTTGCCTGGAGATTGATTTGGACATTTTGGTGACGTATTCGCTCTATGTTGGCTTGGCATACGCTGATTGTGGACCGTTATTGACTTTGCGCTGGATTTTCCTGTAGAATGTCTGATTTTGATTCTGTTTCCAAAACTCCGGTTTTGTTTAGAGTATGTTTGACCGATGGATGTAAGGTGAGGTTACCGAAAGCTGCGGTTGACCCTCACACTTTCTGTGTTAAATGTAGGGGGAATGAATGTTCGTTTAGTAACCCGTGTCAAGAGTGTGAGGTTTTGAACGAAGATGAATATAAGGCTCTTTCTTCTTATATTAGGAAACTGGAAAGGGATAGTAAAGCTTCTTCAAGGAGTTCGAGCAGGTCGAGAATGAGTGAGAATGAAAACTAAACATTAATGTAGTTTTAGAACCTTCCTCCCAGGTCTCAGCTCCTGCTCCCCGCACCGAAGCCGTAGATTCGTCTTCGGAGGTGGCGGCCTCAAAAGCTTTCCTTGTGTTCTAAGGAAGACAAGAATCTTCGTACTGATCAAGGTAAGAGTGTCAGTGATGATAAGTGCAGTGTACCCAGTTGATGTGGAGGGTGCGTCTGACCGGCTCCTTAGTGCCTCCAGGCCTAGACTCTTCCAGACTCCCAGTTCCAGTGGATGGAGGAAAGTCGAAAGCCGCAGGAGGGCTAGGGAGAGCCCCCACCGGTCAGGCGTCCCCTCGGCAGATCCTGAAGTTCGCTCCCAGGCTGCCTTGGATCGTAAGAAGAAGAATATTCTTCGCCAGTGTTTTTCGTCATCCTCTTCTCCTTCGCTGAAGCGTGTTGGAGCTCTAAGGAGGCGTCACGCCCGTTGAAGAGGGCTGCGGAGGCTCCCTTCAGTACGTTAGCATCCAGCCCAGAAGATTTTTCTGATGTAGCTTCCTTGCAAGCAAAGAAGCCTAGGAGATCCGGTGATCGCCTCCTTCTCCCGCGCCTCGCGCTGAGCTTGCTTCGGAAGAAGATCCTGGGGACTCTCCTTCTCGAGTGCTAGCGGGCCTACAAGCTCAGATCACAGCCTTGGCGGACTCCTTGGCATCGAGATCGCGTAGAAGGAAGGATTTGTCTCTCCCGATCAAGAGATCGAGGCGCGTATCGTCGGAAGAGCGCTCTCCTTGTAATCAGCGTTCTCCTTCTTTTGAGGATTCTTCTACACATCGTAACATTTCACGAGAGGAACACCACTCCCGCTCGGAGGTGTCGAGACGCCATTCGACGGATAGGCGCTCCTTGGGGACTATGAAGATATTTTCCCCAAATCGGATTCCTGCCTCGGGTAGACGCTCAGCCCCTTCTGTTTCTCCTTCTTCTAGAGTTCGTGCAAGAAGAGAGAGTCGCTCAGGTCATAGAAGACTTAGTTCGTCGTCTCCGTCTCAATCTTTCTTCTCCTCGTCTTCTCAGAGAACCTAGAATGCCCTTCTGAAAGTAGGCGCACTTCTCCTTCCGACTACTGTAGTCGGGTGCGTACGATAACGACTGGTAGGCGCTCATCGCATGGAGTTCGCTCCTCCCCTGTAAGACATCAAGAGTCTAGTAGGAGCCCTGCTCCTGGTAGCGTCATTCTTTTAGTAGCTGTTCTCCTGGAGAAAGACACCTTGATCCTCGTTTGCTTCGTTGTCTCCTAGTAGGCGCTCTTCGTTCTCGAGACTCCCATTACTCCTGATCGGTCTCCTCTTGCTAGAAGTCAAGAACGCCTCAGGCGCCCTGATTCTGTTAGGCGCTCGGAGCCTTACAGACGTTCTCCCCTTGGTAAGGACCAAGATCTCGCCGAACGCCCTGTTCCGTTTAAGCGCTCGGAGCGTAGCAGCCGCTCTCCGCTTCGTAGGCATCAAGAGCCTCTCAAGCGCCCTGCTCCTGAAAGGCGCCCTATTTTTAGCAACGTTTCGCCGCTTGGCAGGCGCCAGGATTCACTAAGCGCCCTGTGACAGATAGGCGCTCGGCGCCTAGTAGCCGCTCTCCTCACGATCGGCGCCAGGATCTTAGCAGGCGCTCTCCCTCTCGTAGTTTCCCTAGGGATAGACGTGGTCTTTCTAGAGAAAGGAGTCCTTCCTCGTTTGCTGTTAAGAGTTTGTCTGCATTTAGGAAAGAATGCGAGTTTAGACAAGAATTTTCGGATAAGCGTCCTTCTTTTACAACTCGTCGTTCTCCTGTACGCCTCTCTACTTTGGAATCTTCTCCTCATTCAAGACGTTTGTCTCCTTCATCGCACTGTACCCCAGCTAGGAAATCATCTAAGGATTCTCATAAGGATCCTCATCCCCGTTCTCCTCCTCAAGAAGACCAGGAAGCCTCTGAGGAAGAAACTAATACATCGTTGGCATCAGTTTCTTCGTACAAGAAGCTCACAGAGCTTCTCCTTCAGGAGTTCGGAGAGTCTTTGAGCCTACTGCTCCTCCTTCTCCACACTCGTTGTTCTCCACAGCGAAAGCAACGAAAGGATCTTCGTGTGTGAGAATGAACCGACTCTTTCTATGAAGAAAGCGCTCAAGAGTTTCGGTGCATGGATGCGTACTAAAGAAGAAGCGGGGAAAACAATGTTTGCCTTCCCTCCGTCGAAGCTTTCAGGACGGACAGGATTTTGGTATGAGACAGGAGAACCCTTGGGACTGGGCCTTCCGTCTTCAGCTGACGCAGATTTTTTCGGCACTAGTAGACGCCACTAGAAGATCAGCTTTGAATTCGGCCAAAACTACGTGGCAATGAATGAAATAGATCACATTCTAAAAGGCATTTTTAGAGTCTTGGAAGTTTTCAACTTTCTCGATTGGTCCCTCGGAGTCCTAGCCAAGAAAACTCAAGGACCGACACGTTTTCTCCGGAGGATTTGAATTGTGTCTTATCCTGTATGGATAAATCGTGAGGGGATGGGGCCAGCGAAATAGCTTCACTGTTTGGAGCAGGGTCTTGAAGAAAAGATCAGTATTTTGCTCATTTTTAACAAAGTCGGTCTCACATGCTCAGAGATCGTCTTTGCTTTTTGCCCCTCTCTCTACACAGCTGTTTCCTAAACACCTGGTTCAAGACATTTCGAAGGCTCTCTCTGCCAAAGCTACGCAGGACCTTCTAGCGCAGTCTGCAAGGAAGCCGCGCCCTACCTTCCAGACTAAGACAAAGAAAGCTAGCCGACCTCTCAGGAACCCTTTCGAGGGCATCTACATCTAGATCCTCTTCGTTCAGAGGTCGGAAACCAAATAGAAGAGGGAGGACTTTTACGAAGTCAATCAAACCTCCCAAGTAAGACTCAAGTCCTTCAGACAACTGTAGGCGCCAGGCTTTTACAGTTTGCAGAAGTCTGGGCCCAGAAAGACGCAGATGCCTGGACCCTGTCAATTTTGAGGAAGGGCTATCTAATCCCGTTCTCTTGAGGCCTCCCTTGACGAATACCCCGAGGGAGTTGACGGCCAGATACAGGGACCCCATCATGAATCAAGCCCTCCGACTAGCGGTAGAGCAGATGCTGGAAAAGGAGGCGATCGAACTAGTGGCAGATCATCTTTCGGCAGGCTTTTACAACCGCCTGTTCCTAGTTCCGAATCCTCAGGGGGATGGAGACCGGTGTTGGATGTAAGCGCCCTGAACTTCTTTGTCGAAAAGAAGAAGTTCACGATGGAGACCACTGCCTCGGTGTTAGCAGCACTCCGTCCAGGGGACTGGATGGTGTCCTTGGACTTACAGGACGCTTACTTCCACGTACCAATCCATCCTTCCTCGAGGAAGGTTCTAAGATTCATGATGGGGGGAAGAATCTTCCAATTCAGGGCCCTGTGTGTTGGCCTCTCCACGGCCCCCCAAGTCTTTACGGCCATCATGAGGAACTGTGGCACAATGGCTTCACCTAGAAGGGGTGAGGATTTCGCTCTATCTCGACGATTGGCTTATAAGGGCCAATTCCAGAGATCGTGTCTGAAGGACTTGAAGAAAACCCTGGATTTGACTTATTCCTTAGGACTTCTGGTCAATCTGCAGAAGTCAAGTCTGATTCCCGCTCAAGAGTGCGTTTATCTGGGGATCCAGATGAACTCTCTGAGTTTTCGGGCTTTTCCGTCTCAGGAGAGGATAGCCCGGGGACTCGAAAAAAGTAACAACCTTCTTAGGGAAAGAAGTATGCACAGTGAGGAGTGGATGAGTCTGCTGGGGACGCTCTCCTCACTGGAGCAATTTGTTTCCCTAGGAAGGTTGCACCTGAGACCGCTCCAATTCTTTCTTTCATTCCATCGGAATTGGAGTCGTCCTTCTCAGGATTTGAAGTTCTCCCTGTCAATTACTCTTCAAATCAAGAAGGAGTTAGCATGGTGGGCGGATCCCGACAAGTTCTCGCAGGGACTGCCGCTTCAATCACAGAACCCCAGCCTGGTGTTGTTCTCCGATGCGTCGGAAACAGGTGGGGGGCGACTCTGGGAACCAAGGAGGTGTTAGGAACCTGGATGGGGGACCAGTCTTCCTGGCACATCAACAGGAAAGAACTAATAGCCGTGTGGCTTGCTCTGAAGGAGTTCGAGTCAGATGGGACAGGAGCAGTTGTGCAAATAAACTCGGACAACACCACGGCTCTGGCATACATCAGGAAACGGGGGGACGCATTCCGTCTCTCTGTACGAAACAGCAAGAGATCTTCTTCTGTGGACAGAAAAAAGGGGGATAAAACTTCTCACCAGATTCGTACAGGGAGAAAGGAATGTAAGGGCAGATCTCCTCAGCAGGAAAGATCAGGTCCTTCCCACAGAGTGGACTCTGCACCAAGATGTTTGCCAGAGCCTTTGGAAGTTGTGGGGCAGGCCTCTCTTAGACCTGTTTGCAACTTCAAAGAACAAAAGACTGGATCTGTATTGCTCGCCCATCTCGGATCCAGGAGCAATAGGGATAGACGCTCTCCTACTCGATTGGAAAGGACTCGATGTATACGCGTTTCCCCCCTTCAAGATTCTGGGCTTGACTTTAAAAAAGTTCGCAGAGTCAGATTCCGCGAGGATGACTTTGATAGCTCCCTTTTGGCCAGCACAAGATTGGTTCACAGAGGTGCTGGAATGGCTAGTGGATTTTCCAAGATCGCTTCCTCTAAGGAGCGATCTACTCAGACAACCCCACTTCGACAGGTACCACAAAAACCTCGCTCTCAGTCTGACTGGCTTCAGACTGTCCAGAAACTGGTCAGAGCGAAAGGCTTTTCGTCAGCAGCTGCTAAGGCAATCGCTAGAGCGAGGAGGTCTTCCACCTTACGAGTGTACCAGTCGAAGTGGGATGTCCTTCAGAAGATGGTGCAAGAGGAATAACGTTTCCTCTTCCAGTACCTCTGTGAATCAAATTGCAGACTTCTTTTTATTCTTAAGACAAGAATGTGGCTTTAGTCGTTCGACGATTAAAGGCTATCGTAGTATGTTGGCGAATGTCTTCAGGCACAGGGGCCTCAACTTATCGGAAGATAAAGACCTACAGGACCTTATTAGGTCTTTTAATACAACGAAAATGCAGTATCCTAAGACACCTAGCTGGAATTTGGATGTAGTCCTTCAATTCCTTGGGTCCTCTAGGTTTGAACCCCCTAATTCAGCCTCATTCAGAGACCTTACCAGGAAGACTCTGTTTTTGATGGCTCTAGCTTCCGCCAGAAGAGTGAGTGAGCTTCAGGCGATTGATGGTAATGTGGGTTTTAAGGAGGACTCTCTCATTTGCTCTTTCCTTCCTGGTTTTCTTGCAAAGAATGAGAACCCATCAAGTCCATGGCCCCAAGAACTTCGAGATTCGTGGTTATCTTCTTTGGTAGGAGAAGAACCCGAGAGAACTCTTTGCCCAGTGAGAATGGTGAAATACTACCTTAGAAGAAAAGAGCAACTGAAAGCCAACCGAGAGGTCCTGTGGTGTTCAGTAAAAGAGCCTACTCGTCCATTGTCGAAGAACGCATTGTCCTTCTTCTTGAGAAGCCTCATCAAAGAAGCACACGGATCCTGCAGAGAAGAACATCTTAGGCTTCTTAAAGTGAAAGCACACGAAGTAAGAGCCATAGCAACTTCTCTTGCTTTCAACAAGAATATGTCCGTGCGAAATCTGATGGAGACAACATTCTGGAGATGTCAGTCAGTGTTCGCGAACCACTACTTACGTGATGTGAGAATCACTTACGAAAAATGCTTCTCCTTGGCCCCTTACGTATCTGCGGATTCAGTGCTGGGGCAGGGAGCTGGAACTCATCCTGTTTAGTAGTATATAAATTTTTCCCCCTTGTATTTGTTGTTGTTGGTTGCCTTAAAGAGGATGCATGAAGGCATCTCTTTAGGTCGTAATACTAATCTTTAGTAGTTTGGTTAGGTGGTCTGATGAGTGTGGCTCCTTGCAAGTAGTAGTGGTTAGGACCTGTTAAGATAGGGACGAAACTCCCTTTAACAGGATCCGACTTGGATTCTACCACACAAAGGGATCACATATCCCAGTGGTAGATCCGAGAGTCTTTCAGCATCAGGTCACGTCCTAGCTGTAGCTCTCCAGACAACGCAGACTCAGAGACAATATCAATGAAGTCTTCTGCCTGAACAGGTAAGAACCAAGGTTATTTATATCCTACAACATCAGTTGTTTCTTATCTCTCCTTATTACTTTAGCTGTCTCTTACCCTCCACCAAGGGTGCCAATCAGCTAAGTATATATCTGGCAGGGAAGTTCATGTACAAAAATGATATTGTTAAACTACAATAAAGTTTTGTACATACTTACCTGGCAGATATATACGTCTAATGGCCCACCCAGCCTCCCCTCAGGAGACAGGTGAAAAAAAAAAAGATCTGGCTGGAGAGATAGATTGGTTCATACGCCCGCCACCCAGCGGCGGGTAAGGTAGACCACCTGACCTCCCTGTCGCGTGTGCCGCGAGATTTGAAATTCTGTCGGAACGTCGGAGACTATAGCTAAGTATATATCTGCCAGGTAAGTATGTACAAAACTTTATTGTAGTTTAACAATATCATTTTATTTACCATATAACTATAAATATAATTGCTTCCTAATAGTTTTTTTTTTAAATTGGTTTGGTATATGACAATATGTTATTTAATTTTCAGATATTTAGAACTACTTTTGAGTCATCCAGTCCTAGGGAAGAATGAAAGACTCCACATGTTCTTGACTATCAAAGAAGCTCCACCAAGAACTAAGGTAGGTTAAAGAGACAGTGTTATTTCTTTCTTGATATTTTGTAGTGATTAAGTAGTGTAATGAGACCAATGAATCACATTCTAAGTTTTCCTAGGTCTCTCCTTGAGAGTTTCTTTTTCCATGAGGGATAATGATTGGAGTGAGGCAAAAGTTGGATAGCAGGGTGAGAAGAGACCAAAGAAAACAGTTTTAAAAGTTTTAAGTCAGGAAACAATGTAACTGGAGGTTGCAGGCAAACTGAAAATAAGCTTTAGTACTGTCTAGAGTGCTGTATGTCTTACTGTAGGTTGTAGTAGATATCTTGATATTGTTAGGTGAGCATTTTGATGCAAAGAACCTACAGATGATTAACTAGCATTGGATAAGTAGAAAGTTAAATGCATTTTGGAAGTTCCAGTTCAGTCCATTTTCTTCAAGGTGGAACCTCACTCGGTTAATCCATAGCATCTCATAAGGGCCCCACCTTCCTAGCTTTTTTCAGTCTTGACTGCTTCATAGCAGCATAAAAAATTTGTGAGACTTAGATGATGTGGTGGAAAAATGGCAACGCAATAGTTTTTTGCCAACACTGTAGCCACATGCTTTGTGTATTTAAAAAGGATGCATATCTGTGCCCACTCTAGAGTGGGAAAACTGATACTACTGATGATCTTTTCAGATCCTGAAGCTAAGATTTCTTGTCTTTTTTTTTCTTTTTTTTTCTTTTTTATCTGAAAGACTATTTTGTGAGCCATCATAAAGAGTATGATTTCTTTTTGACTGACAGATTTCTTGCAAAGTCATATAAGTCAGTGGTGAGGCAGAGCTGTATTCTCAGTAGGCAAACCTTAAGGCATTGTAGGCTTCTCACAATATTATTTTTGAAGTTAAGTTTATTGAATGCTGTCATGCTTGGTATTCGTTCATGGAGGCCCCTCCACCTTTTCTTCTTTTTACTTCAAGAGATCACTCTTTTAGATACAATGTTTCTCTCTCTCTCTCTCTCTCTCTCTCTCTCTCTCTCTCTCTCTCTCTCTCTCTCTCTCTCTCTCTCTCTCTCTCTCTCTGATCATGCTTCATTGTGTCCATGTGTTGCCAGTTTTAATATGGCAACAGTATTAGCTTTGGGCAGCAGATGTATAGTTTGTGGCCTTGCCCTTCTATTCTTTATGTTAAATTCTTGTGATCATAACATTTACATTTGAAGTGCCCTTTAAGTTAACCTAAATTATGCATAAATTAGCTCTTCTGTAGATACCTTATTTGTCTTTGTAGTAGCATGGATGATTTCACCTTAAAACATTGTAAATTCCCAAATTTATAATAAGTACTAAATAGAACCAGCAATTGTGCTTTAGTGTAAATTTCACAAATTTATTGTTAAACTTTTGGTTCTAGGTGAAGAAGGGTATAATGACCAAGCTTTCAAACAGTCTGGATTTCCGAAAGTCGTCGTATCCTGACTGTGAGGAGTTCTTCCAGAAGGAAAGAGACTGGGTGGCCAAATACCATCCAGCTATCAACAATACCGCTGATGCCTTTAACAAGATTATTTGTGCTCAGTATAGTAAGTTTAGATTATTCACTGTATTATAATTAAGGTGGGGTATTTGTCTTGCAATTTTGCATAAACCAAAATTTGAAAGCTGTAATGAAGTCAGTCAGGTTAGTTTTGATATTTTATGATAGGCACCACAGTTACTTTTATAAAGAAAAGTAATGCTATATCATTCAGTTTAATTTTCTGTTGATGAAAAGTAAAAGCAAACATGCAATGCAACTGATGGTCAAGGTGACACTTTTATTTACTTAAGAAAGTATAATACTATTGTGTTGGCTCTCTCTGTTATTGATGACCATCAAAATTGGTTTTGTAATAAGTTTTTGACCAGTGATTATGATTTTCAAGCTCTAATGATTTTTATTGATGATTTGGTTATAAGTATTTAACTTTTAATTACATTTTGTGTATCACTATTTTGTCAGTGACTTGGAGAAAAATTCTTTTATCCCATTAAGCCCAAGGTATTTCAGGAACACTGATAGTATTAAGGGAAACCTTACTGTATGAGGTCTTTCTTTAGATAGTATGGCAGCAGCAGAGCTTAAGTAAATTGAACATCTATGCATTAATAATGTTGGATTACATTTGTTTTAGCAAGTCCTTGCATTAGCTCTGTTTCGGACATTCTACTAGGATTTCTTTTGTATAGCTGCCCAGAAATTAGTGGCTTTTTGTCTTTGCCAAGAAACTATTCATACAGACATAATATGAGTATTGTGTTTATTATCTTTAGCTTTACTTTTAATTTTAGCTGAATGTATATGGGATTCTGATAAATTAGGATTTTTATTTTATATTAAATTGTTGAGATATGGAGTTGATTTTGCTTATGTTAAATGGTTTGGTCTTTTCTTTTTTAACAGGAGTAAGTCATCAACTAGAGCAGTTAGTAACAGCATTTAAGCAGAGCAGTATGCCAAATAGTGAACTCCATAATAAACAGTTTAACATCATGAATATCCTTTTCTATGACACTGTAGATAATTTAAAGGTGAGTTTTCATTTAGTGTATTTTAATGAAATTTAATATGTGAAAATAAATCTCATGGTATTGAGTTTCAGATTAGTTTTTTCATGTAGACTTAGCCACATTGTATATGAAATGTAAGTACTTTATTAAATATTGTAGCCATAATTAATGATGTAAATTTATTCTGTGTAGGGTCAGCTAGAAAAAAAGACTGCCAAAGAAGAGATCATGCTAGGGTCTGTTCTTAACCTTTGGAATAACTACATTGATTCTGAGAACAACATGCTTCTTGACCGTACCAGTTTGATGGTGGATTACCAATCTTGTAACCGAGCCCTCGACAAGGCCAAGCCCAACAGAAAAGATGCGGTAAGTACCCATCTCAGAACTTACATACCCATTTTTATCTTCCAGATATTTTTTTGTTTATCATGGTGAGTTTTAGTATGCCACTAGTAGACTCAATCAAGTATGATTGTTCATGGTATGCACAGTTCCTCTTAACTAAATCCTTATTTAGGGTGGCTGTTTTTAATGAATGGCTTCCTGCTGTTTCTATCAAGTGTCCTCCATTTGTTTATTCATTGTCTCTCATGTCTTCCTGAATGCAGTCTTCCATCTCCTCTTTGGCCTTCCGCCTTCCCAGCATGTCCATTTCCATGATCTCGCCTGCAACATATTATTCAGTCTCCCCTCCACATTAGATGCCCAGACCATCCTAATTTTTTTATTTTTTGACTTTTTATGACTTCAATACCCTTTGCTGATCCCCTGATTTATTCATTTCTTATCCTGTCTCTTCTTGTCACTCAACTCATCCATCTCAGCATTGTCATTTCTGCCACACTTCATTTCCTTTACTCTGTTTTCTTCAGTGGAGTTGCTTCTGTCCCTTGTAACATAGCAGGTCCTACCTACCTTACCCTTCAACCTGATAGGGTCTCTCTTATTACAGGCCTTGTCCAGCACCCTTATCCTATTATTTCATCTGGTTGGAATTCAATAATTAACCTCTTAACATTTCCACCCATTGCATATATTATCAAACCCAGGTGCTTGAAGACTTAGTATTCAGTTCTCCAAGCCTATTCATCCCAAATATTATATATATAATATTTAAAAAAAAATTTTTTTGTACATGAACTTCCCTGACAGATATATACTTAGCTATAGTCTCCGACGTTCCGACAGAATTTCAAATCTCGCGGCACACGCGACAGGTAGGTCAGGTGGTTACCTACCCGCTTACCCGCCGCTGGGTGGCGGACTGTACGAACCACTCCCGTAAGCTTGTCAGATTTTTCTCTGTCGCGGGAACGATAACAACTGTTGTCGGTTCCTCTCGATAGTTTTTCGATTCTCGCTTGCCTGGAGTTAATTTGGACTTCTTTTGGTGACGTATTCGCTTTGTTTGGCTTGGCATACGCTGATTGTGGACCGGTTTGATTTTGAGTTTGATTTTCTTTAACGATGTCTGATCTAGAATCGGTAGTTAAAACTTCGGTGTTGTTTAGGGTTTGCGTGAATGAAGGATGTAAGGTGAGGTTGCCGAAAGCTTCGGTAGACCCCCACACGGTTTGCAGGAAATGCAGGGGGAATGATTGTGCGTTTGCTAACCCTTGTAGTGAATGTAAGGGATTGAATGAAGAAGAATATAAGGCTCTCTCTTCTTATGTTAGGAAGTTGGAACGTGATAGAGTGCGTAAGGCTTCCTCTAGAAGTTCTAGCAGATCTAGAATGAGTGAGTTGGATGTGGATCCTAATAGTACTAACGTAGAATTAGAACCTTCTTCCCCAAGTTGCAGCCCCGGCTCCCCGCACCGAAGCCGGAGATTCGCCTTCGGAGGCGGCAGCTCTGAAAGCCAAGAATCGTTCTGTGGATCAGAAGATTCGTCAGTTGGAAGGTAAGGAGAGTGTTAGTGATCAGTGCAGTGTCCCCAGTGTTGTGGAGGGTGCGTCTGACCGGCTCCTTAGTGCCTCTAGGCCTAGACCTCTTCCAGACTCCCAGTTCCAGTGGAGTAGAAAGTCGAAAGCCGCAGGAGGGCTAGGGAGAGCCCCCACCGGTCAGGCGTCCCCTCGGCAGATCCTGAAGTACGCTCCCAGGCTGCCTCGGATCGCTACAAGAAGGAGCTCCTACGCCAATGCTTCTCCTCTTCGTCGTCTCCCTCTCCGAAGAGAGGTTGGAACTCCCCGGATGCGTCGCGCCCGTTGAAGAGGGCTTGGAAGGCTCCCTGCAGTCCTTTGGCTTCTAGTCCGGAGGTTTTCCCGGAAGAATCGTCGGTGGAGGCGAAGAAACACAAGAAAATCCTGTGATCGTTCTTCTTCTCGCGCTCCGCGCTCGGCGCCTGCTTCCGAGGAAGAATTAGAAGATTCTCCTACGAGAGTACTCGCGGGACTTCAAGCTCAGATCACGGCGCTAGCAGCACTCTCTAGCAGTTAGATCACGTAGGAAGAAGGACGTTTCTCTTCCGATCAAGAGATCTAGGCGCCGCTCTTCAGAGGATCGTTCTCCTTCATATGGGGAGGTTTCGTATGAAGGTCGGGGGCTCGCGTGAGCGCCCTCGCTCGCGGGAGCGCCCTCACTCGCGTGAGCGCCCTCGCTCGCCTGGCTCTCTTTCAATTTCAAGGCGCCAAACATCGGTAGGACGCTCTATGGAGAAAGAAGTTTTTTTCTCCAGATTGGATTCCCGCTTCCGGTAAGCGCACTGCACCTGCTCATCACGCGATTTCTTCAACTCCCTCGCGTGAGACTTCTCCTCAGCAGCCTCAAGATTATAGAAGGCGCCCTTATACAAGTAGGCGTTCTTCTTCCAGATGTCACTCTCCTCGAGTATCGGATCGTGACTTCTCTCCTGACAGGCATCTAGAGTCTGGTAGGAGTCGTGTGCATGATAGACGGCCTACTGTTAGCCGCTCCCCGCAGGTAGGCGCCAAGAGCCTACTGCACATAGCTCTCCTAGTAGGCGCTCGTCTCTTTTAAGGCGTCATACTCCTGATTATTCTCCTAAGGGCAGACAACAAGAGTCTTTCAAGCGCCCTTCTCCGTGTAGGCGCTCTCCCGCTTCTAGGCGCACTTCTCCTGACCGTTTGTCTCTTGGTAGGCACCAGGAATCCCGGAAGCGCCCTTCTCCAAGTAGGCGCTCGTTAGTTTTGAAGCGCCCTTCTCCTGAATGTTACCCTCTTGTTAGACGTCAAGAGTCTCGCAAGCAGCCTTCTCCTAGTAGGCGCATTTCGCCTTCCAGTCGAACTTCCGTTGATCGTACGCAACTGGACAGGTATGGAGAGCCGCGGCAAGCTCTGCTCTCGATAGGCCGCTCCTTTCTCTGGCAGCCGCTCGCCCCAGGATAGGTGCATAGAGTATAGTAGGCGCTCGCCTCCTCGTAAGCGCCCTGCGGATGTTTCCGAGAATTCTCGGAGTAGGAGCCCTACCTCTCCTTCGGCTGAGATCCCGTATACCTTGAAGAGGGAGTCTCATCGTATACTTCCCAGATCTTCTCATCGTTCTCCAGTGGATGTGAACTCTTCTAAGAGAGGGCGTTCTCCAACCTCTCGCTCAACTCCTGCTAGATCCCTTCGTCACCTAAGGATCTCGTTCCGCGCGCGCCTCGACAAGACGTCCTAGAAGGTTCGGATGAGGAACCGAACACTTCTGCTGCTGTCTCTTCTTACAAGAAGCTTACAGAGCTACTTTTACAAGTTTTTGGGGATTCCCTTACGCCTACGGCTCCTCCTTCTCCTCACTCACTTTTTTCAACGGCGAAGACAGCGAAGAGTTCTTCTTGTGTGAGGATGAAGCCAACTCTTTCTATGAAGAAGGCACTGAGGAGTTTTGGTTCCTGGATGGCTTCCAAAGAAGAAGCGGGGAAAACGATGTTCGCTTTTCCTCCTTCGAAGTTATCAGGACGCGCTGGTTTCTGGTACGAACAGGAGAGCCCTTAGGATTGGGTCTACCGTCTTCGGCTGATTCGGATTTTTCGGCACTGGTAGATTCGACAAGGAGAACTGCCCTTAACTCTGCTAAGACGACTTGGGCAATGAACGAATTGGATCATTTGCTCAAAGGTATGTTTAGAGTGCTAGAAGTATTTAACTTCCTTGATTGGTCGTTGGGAGTCCTAGCCAAGAAAATTGAAGTGCCAGAGTCAATTTCACCAGATGATCTTATGTGTGTTTTGTCTTGTATGGACAAGTCAGTAAGAGACGGAGCGAGTGAAATCGCCTCCCTTTATGGGGCCGGCATCGTGAAGAAGAGGTCGGTTTACTGTTCCTTCTTAACGAAGTCGGTCTCCCATGCTCAGAGGTCTTCTTTGCTGTTTTGCTCCTCTGTCTACTCAGTTGTTCCCGAAACATCGAGTGCAGGACATTTCGAGGTCACTTTCGGCCAAAGCCACCCAGGACCTTTTGGCACAGTCGGCAAGAAAACCTCGCCCTTCCTTCCCTACCAAGGCTAAGAAGGAAAAGGCAAGTGTTCGAGAACCCTTTCGAGGGGCATCTTCATCAAGAACCTCTACGTTTAGAGGTCGTAGACCTTCAAGAAGGGTAAGACTTTCGCCAAGTCTGTTAAAGCCCCCAAATAACTTGCAAGTGCCTTCAAACAACGGTGGGCGCCAGACTCTTAGAGTTTGCAGAAGTCTGGGCCCAAAAAGGGGCGGATCCTTGGACCCTTTCTATTTTGAGGAGAGGTTACCTCATCCCTTTCGTCGAAAGACCTCCCTTGACGACCATCCCAAGGGAACTGACGGCCAGGTACAGAGACCCCATCATGAATCAAGCTCTCCATCTAGCAGTAGATCAGATGCTGGAGAAGGGGGCTATCGAACTAGTGACAGACCATCATTCATCGGGCTTCTACAACCGCCTTTTTCCTAGTTCCGAAGTCCCTCAGGGGGATGGAGACCGGTGTTGGATGTAAGCGCCCTGAAGAACTTCTTCGTAGAAAAGAAGAAGTTCACGATGGAAACGCCTTCATCAGTGCTGGCAGCGCTTCGTCCAGGGGACTGGATGGTTTCCTTGGATTTTCAGGACGCTTACTTCCACGTACCGATCCATCCTTCCTCGAGGAAGTTTCTCAGATTCATGATGGGGGGAAAATTTTTCAGTTCAGGCTCTGTGTTTCGGCCTCTCGACGGCCCCTCAAGTGTTCACGGGGATTTTGAGGAATGTGGCTCAATGGCTTCATTTGAAAGGGGTGAGGATATCCATGTACACCTCGACGATTGGCTAATAAGGGCCAATTCAGAAGATCGTTGTTTGAAGGACTTACAAGTAACTTTAGAATTGACGAAGGCTTTGGGACTTCTCGTCAATTTCAAGAAGTCATCACTAATTCCCGAGCAAGAGTGTGTGTATCTCGGGATACAGATGAACTCTCTGAGTTTTTTCGGGCTTATTTTCCCCTCGCAGTGGAAAGGATAGCCCGAGGATTCGAGAGAGTAACAACCTTCTTAGGGAAAGAAGTATGCACAGTGAGGGAGTGGATGAGTCTGCTGGGGACACTCTCCTCTCTGGAGCAATTCGTTTCCCTAGGAAGGTTGCACCTGAGACCGCTCCAATTCTTTCTTCATCGGAATTGGAGTCGTCGTTCTCGGATTTGACGTTCTCCCTGTCGTTATCCCAGGACATCAAGAAACATCTCTTATGGTGGACAGATCCCAACCTCTTTGCGAAGGGACTGTCTCTTCAATCACAGACCCCCAACCTGGTGTTGTTCTCCGACGCGTCGGACATGGGGTGGGGTGCAACTCTGGGAACCAACGAAGTGTCCAGGTACCTGGGTGGGGGACCAGGTAGCCTGGCACATCAACAGAAAGGAGTTGATGGCTGTGGTTGGCTCTGAAGGCTTTCGAGCCCAAAGTCAGAAGATCGGTAGTGCAGGTCAACGCGGACAACACTACAGCTCTGGCATACATCAGAAACAGGGGGGGACGCATTCCTTCTCCCTGTACGAGACAGCAAGAGACCTTCTTCTGTGGGCAGAAGAAAGAGGAATCAAGCTTCTCACCAGGTTCGTGCAGGGAGAAAGGAATGTAAGAGCAGATCTCCTCAGCAGGAAAGATCAGGTCCTTCCCACAGAGTGGACCCTTCATCTGGATGTATGCCAGAGCCTGTGGAAGTTATGGGCAGGCCACACATAGACCTCTTTGCCACGTCAAAGAACAAGAGGCTGGATCCTTACTGCTCTCCGATATCGGATCCAGAGGCAGTAGCAATAGATGCTCTTCTTCTAGACTGGAACGGACTCGACGTCTACGCGTTTCCCCCCTTCAAGATCCTGGGGCTAACTATCAAGAAGTTCGTAGAGTCCGATTCAACGAGAATGACCTTAATCGCTCCCTTTTGGCCGGCCCAAGAATGGTTCACAGAGGTACTGGAATGGTTGGTGGACCTTCCAAGATCGCTCCCGCTAAGGAGCGATCTACTCAGACAACCCCACTTCGACAGGTACCACAAAAATCTCCTCGCTCTCAGTCTGACTGGTTTCAGACTGTCCAAAGTTTGGTCAGAGCGAAAGGCTTTTCAGCAGCAGCTGCTAAAGCAATCGCAAGAGCGAGGAGACCTTCCACCTTGCGTGTATACCAGTCAAAGTGGGATGTCTTCAGACGTTGGTGCAAGAGGAAGAACATTTCCTCTTCCAGTACCTCTGTGACCCAAATTGCGGATTTCCTTATTTTCCTCAAAGAAGAATGTCATCTGGTTGTGTCAACTATTAAGGGATACCGCAGTATGTTGGCGGCGGTATTTCGGCATAGAGGCTTAAATATATCCGATGATAAGGACCTGCATGATCTTATTAGATCATTTGAAACCATTAAGCGTCCTCATGTAGTACCGAACTGGAATCTAGACGTAGTCCTACAATTCCTTGGATCGTCTAGATTCGAACCTCCTGGCTTAGCCTCTTTCAAGGACTTGACGAAGAATGGCTATCTTCCTTTTTGGCCCTAGCTACAGCTAAAAGAGTGAGTGAGCTCCAAGCTATTGAGGGCAATGTAGGGTTTAAGGAAGATTCTATGGTATGTTCGTTTCTTCCAAGTTTCCTTGCAAAGAATGAAAACCCATCACGCCCTTGGCCCAGGAGCTTTGAAGTTCGTAGTTTATCTTTTCTAGTAGGGGAAGAGCCTGAAAGACTCTTTGCCCTATGAGAATTATTTGAAGTATTTCCTTAAGAGGAAGGAACAACTTAAGGCTAATCAAGATGTACTTTGGTGCTCCGTAAGGACCCCACTCGGCCCATGTCGAAGAATGCTCTTTCCTTTTTTCTGAGAAGCCTTATTACAGAGGCACATGTTGCCTGTGAGGAAGATCAGTTTAGACTACTGAAAGTGAAAGCTCACGAGGTGAGAGCCATCGCAACTTCGCTTGCATTCAGAAAAAATATGTCTGTGCGGAACTTGATGGAGGCGACTTTTTGGAGATGCCAATCGGTTTTTCGCAAACCACTCACCTACGTGATGTAAAATCACATATGATAAATGCTTCGCCTTGGGTCCTTTCGTATCGGCGGATTCGGTGCTGGGGCAGGGAGCTGAAACTTATCCTGTGTAAATTTTTTATATGTTACCCTATATTTTATATTGTTGTTTTTTGGTTGTCTGAAAGAGGTTGCAGGAGGCACCTCTTTTTGTCGTAATATTAACCCTTTGTATTTTGGTTAGGTGGTCTGGTGGGTTTTGGCTCCTTGCAGAGGTAGTGGTAAGGATCTGTTAGGTAAGCGGACAAGGTCCCTCTAACAGCATCCGACTTGGATTCTACCACAATAGGGGATCACATATCCCAGTGGTAGATCCGAGAGTCTTTCAGCATCAGGTCCACGTCCTAGCTGTAGCTCTCCAGGCAATGCAGACTCAGAGATAGTATCTATGAAGTCTTCATCCTGAAAAGGTGAGAACCAAGGTTTTTATATCCTACAACATTAGTTGTTTCCCGTCTTACCTGTATTATTGAGCTGTCTCTTACCCTCCACCAAGGGTGCCAATCAGCTAAGTATATCTGTCAGGGAAGTTCATGTACAAAAATGATATTGTTAAACTACAATAAAGTTTTGTACATACTTACCTGGCAGATATATACGATTAATGGCCCACCCAGCCTCCCCTCAGGAGACAGGTGGAAGAGAAAAATCTGACAAGCTTACGGGAGTGGTTCGTACATCCGCCACCCAGCGGCGGGTAAGGTAGGAACCACCTGACCTACCTGTCGCGTATGCCGCGAGATTTGAAATTCTGTCGGAACGTCGGAGACTATAGCTAAGTATATATCTGCCAGGTAAGTATGTACAAAACTTTATTGTAGTTTAACAATATCATTTTTATCCTACTGTTCTTTAAATCATATCACCGTCTATCATGGTTTATCCCTAGCACTAGCCTCTGCAATAGAATACCAAGTGACTCATCCCTTGTATCCTCAACCATTACATCCAACACAATATTGAACAAAAATGGGGACAGTGCTGATCTCTGGTACAGTCCCACTTTGACCTGGAAGCCCTGCAAGTCTTCCCTATAGTATTTTCCACACTGGTTGTTACATTTCTATACATTTCATCAATTTCTCACACTTATTTTTCTGTTCCCTTCAGCTTTGGGAGAATTTTTCCCATGTTAGAATTTGGTCTGTGAAGCCTCATGGAATTGTTTTATAAAAGAATGCAAATGTGAATTAAACACTTAAATATTAGAAAGGGCATAGCAAGGGAAGCAGCAAATTCAGCAAAAGCAGTGGAAGAGGAGAGGAATTTCATAAAGGAAAGATAGCAATTTGCTAATGAAACTTCTTGAGCAATCCTGCTACCTTTCTTGCTTCACCTGTTGTATGACTCTCTTTATATCACTTTAATGTCGTTCTTTATAATTACTGTACTGTACTTCAAAATATCTTTACAAATCAAGCAATACTGCTATTCCATGTTGTAACTCATTTCTTTGCATTTCTGGCTTCGAGTTGCCTTACTTTAGCAAACATTCCCTCTTACCTTTCTTCTACAAATGCTTCACATCCCCATACCAGTCTCTCTTCATTTCATCAATTAGCACCAAAATACTTTCAGACATCACCCACTCAATACTATTCTGAATACCATTCTTATCCCGTACTTGGCACCACCTCCTGTCCTAAGGTTTCTCTCATCACTTCTCCCCTGCAGATCACCATCTTGGCCACATATTTTAATGCAAACTTTCCTCTCATCACAGACGCTTGTTAACTGCTTTCAATTAACTACTTTGGAATCCTGCTCAAAACCTTTCATAGTGGATATTTGTCAGTTTGTCTTAACCATTTTTGTGGGTTTATGTATAACATTAGTTTTTACCTTTTTTCCAAACTTTTTACACAATTATTCAATTATTCCATAATTGTTTCATAATAAACAGTTGATCCATACATCTTTATTCTTGTCTATACCCAAACTGCTCTTTTCTTATCAGTCCTGGTCATGTCTGTCCTAGTTTGTAAATAAAATTCTATCAGTCTATCTGATATCTTAGCACCTTTGTAAACGTTTTACATATTCCTTACTATACTAAGTAGTGTTATAACTTGGAATTCTTAATCACCTTTACCTCCTAAACACTTCTTTATAGCAGTACAATAGTAATCTGTTTCCTTAATTTTTCTATACCTTTCCTCCCGCCCCAGATAACTAATAAACTCTGGTCTGTCACTTAATCATAACAGTTCTTATGACCCAACAGTCTTCAGCTTTTTATTTGCAACTTTTTTTCTCAGTTGTCCCCACAGCAAGTAATCTCAAGTTTACATTGTTCCTAAATATTTAGTTCTGTAGTGCTATTCCCACTTTATGCATTCTACAGCTTTTCCCATTAGGATTCACCAACACAAGACTGCATTATCTTCAAGTAACATCTCTCCCTTTGTGGAAGATCATGCACTACTCATTAACATTTCATTGTGGTCTTGACCTATCCCTTTCACTTTTATGCCATTTAGCTGTGTCTGTCTTCTATCTTCCACGTTTAGCAAAACTTTAAAGTACTTACTCTTATCACTTCACAGCTATATTCAGTTTAAATAACTTCTCTCCATTTGGATCTTTGTTTTCTCTTTAAGATCCATATATTCATTGATCTTTCTTCCTACATTTATTTCCATGTTTGAGCCAGTTCTCTCAAGTGAAAGATGTTGAATGCAAATGAAATAATAAAGGTTGAAGCTTTTGAGAAGCTTGCTTGTGTAGTATATACCGTGTTAGGAGAATTGAAAGACTAATGTGGAGATGCTGTACATGAAAAAAGTGGTAACAAAAATAAGCTGTCAAAAGGATGGGTTGAAGTGGTTTCGGATGGGTTAGTCATGTGGGAAAAATGGAAGAAAATAGGTTGGTGAAGAAAATGCACAATTTACAAGGGTTGTAGTGATGATGAAGGAGACTTAGAAAGTGATTGATTAACAGATGGTGTGAAGAAAAGGGCCTTATGATTTTAGGATTGGAAAAGTGTGAAGATAAATGACAGTGAGTTTGTGGGCCAGATGCACTGCTGATGAGCTATCTGTTTAGGGAAATGAAGTAACAAATATTTTGTAATTTACCAGCGTAGTGGGTTCATTCATATTTCAGCAATTTATATACGAGTTGGGTAGTGATTTTTTTTACCGGAGCCACCCATTGTTCAAATACTCATGAAAATAGTTTCTTGTTAGTAATTGAAATTAGTGTTTATATTTATTTTTAAAATGATCAGGAAATTCCCTTGGTCATTTCATCGTCAATTTCATAGGAATTTATGAAATCAGAAACAAATCAATGTGGAAGAGATCAAATTCGGTTAATATGAAAATAAGTGGCTTATTACATAACCTCAAAATTGAATGCCACATCCCATTGCCCCAGGTATAGATTGCTAGTGAACTTTGAATGATGTAGCATATAATCCCTATGAATTTTAGGGTTGAATATAGTAGTCTTATGAGATTTGGGAGAGAGAGTAGAAGTTAGGAATGACAAGTTGATTTCAAGTTGCCCATGACCAGCTGTGCTGAAGATGTTTTAAAACTGTGGAACTGAGAAACATTAGCTTTTAATATTCTGTAAAAGTACTATTGAGATGGCATTGTCTGTCCATCTGCACTTTTCTGTCAGTCTTCAGATCTTAAAAACTACTGAGGCTAGAGGGCTGCAAATTGGTATTTTGATCGTCCACCCTCCAGTCATCAAACATACCAAATTGCAGCCCTCTAGCCACAGTAGATTTTAATATTATTTAAGGTTAAAGTTACCCATGATCATGCATCTGGCAACAATATAGGACAGGCCACCACTAGGCCATGGTTAAAGTTTCATGGGCTGCAGCTCATACAGCATTATACTGAGCCACTGAAATAAAGATCTATTTTCGGTGGACTTGATTATACGTCGTACAGTAAACTTGATTGCGCCGAAGTTCTTTGGGGCACTTATTACTTGTTTATCCTTGACTCAGAATGTTAGGCTGCTCAGTAATTTATATATGTATGCATGCATATAAATAGTCCATGTAAGGTATCTACTGTAAGATACTTGATTAGAACGAAATGTATTAGTACAAATACATAGTAATATAGAGCATATAGCTTTTGCCAATATTATTTTGGACTTCATCGAGTCCACAGGATGGACAGAAGCAATAAGCTTTGTACCTACATCTTTTTACCAATACATTTTGTTTTGCTAATCAAATAGAATAATGTGGATGCTTTTCATAACTGAGAAGCAAGATAGTGTTTCATATGTATGTATATGTATACACATGTATTATGTGTATACAGTATATACATATGTGTATGCATACATAGTACATACATACAGATACGGACTCACATTGGATGAGGATGGTTGGGCCAAACCAAATTATCAGCATTGTAATAAGCTGAAAGCTTGCAGAAAGCAAGTGGTTTTTTTTTTTTCCCCAAAGTATATAGAGTGAACGTTAACAAGGAATGAAGGTTCCGTGTAATAAATTGTTCATTATTAGGTTATTCAAAGAGAAATTCTCAAGTGTATATGCGCACATCTTGGACAAGCATGAGTTTGCGGTTACTGAGAATAAGCGCTCATGTTCACTGCATTTTATTAAAAATGTAGGCTATATCACCTTGTAGAGTTGCTAATGCTAAAAGTTTGTTTTCGAATCGCCGTCGAGATGGTATAATTTAGTGCCCTTATGTTGCCCTGACCAGGCTGAGATATCAAAGGGGAATACTGGATTCGACTTTTAAAGTTATTATAATTGCAAATAATTCAGTCTCCGTGTGTATCTCCTCCATTTTTCCTTGTGTGAATTTTCATCAATCTTTTTTTTATTTTGGGGGGAAAGATTGAAAACCGTTAAATCTAGTCTCATGTATTCGATTGGCTCTCCGTTATGTGCAAAAGATATCAGTACGATTTCTCTCTCTCTCTCTCTCATCTCATCTCTCAGTTCTCACTCTCTCTCTCGCAAACTCTCTCTCTCTCTCTCTCTCTCTCTCTCTCTCTCTCTCCGTGTAATGAATGTTTAGTTATGGTATCATCGTGACTCGTGAGTTTCATAATGATGGTAAACATACTTATGCATGCAAGTCTGTCTTGTTCGCGTGTGTATTATTGTGTACAGTTATGCGTATAGGTAGGTATACACATTATAAGAAAGCGGACACACTTGTGCAACAAAATAAGACTAAATAAACATATAGTGCTGGTGTGTGTCGATGTATAACTTGCGCACATAGACTCATACACAGCAAGGGTAATTCTTTAACCCTTTTTTATATACATTTTTACTACATATGCAAATCTAAACGCGTCAACTTCCTGCGATTAATCACTGTGGTTATTAAGTGTCAGAATGAAAAAGTCGTGTGTGAGACGATGAGACTACAAAGTTATGTTTTTAAGGTGTAGAAAAGTCCCATGGGTAATTATGGTTGTTTAAAACGCTGGCACATAGTCGTTTCTGCAAAGTCTTTGAAAGTCCCACCAGGAAATACATGTTAGGCATTTTGGGGGGTCTCTTTAGTGTGTAAGTACCGGAAAGAGTTTTATATCAATCTTCCAACTCCCTTGAATACTCGATAAATAGTTTGATGCCCTGACCCACACGCTGAGCGCATGCAATGAGCCATGTAATAATGCTAGGTGGAACCATAGTATTCCAGTGGCCTGTGAAATGTACTATATTCAGTTGCCGAATAGAAATCAGTGCGAAGTGTCTATATCAAAGTCTTCCCGTTACATTTTTACCCTAATGGAATAGTAGCTTACCCTAGTGGCCTGTGAATCGTCTACCCTAGTGGCCTATAAATCCGGCCAAGGATTATGCTGGATTAACGGTCGCTCTTCGTCCAGGATGGAGAAAAAAAGTCTGACGGTTGGTCTGTTCTTGCATTCTCTAGAAGAGCGACCGTCTTTTTCATGCCATCTGTCGGAGAGAGAGAGAGAGAGAGGGGGGGGGGGGGGGTGGACCGGTGGATGGCGGGTAAATCCGCTAAGCGACTGTTTTCAGCCAACATTTGGCGGAAACCGCCACAGGTCGGAGATGCCGCATTTTTCAAGTGGTTGGCGTCTCATTCATTCATTGTTCCTTTAAAAATTTACTTTTTTTGAAGGACTTTATTCTGAATAAACTCCTTTCTTTGATTCTCAGCTTAATTTTTGAAGTGTTCGAAATGCGAAAGTTGCATTTCATGTTTTTGTATCCAGTGATGATTTACATCTCGATTTCGAGCTTTTGGGATTCGAACTCACACGCAACTGAGAGAATATGGTTGTTGTTATTAACCCGCAGTAGTAGTTTCTATAGAGCCGAAAACCTGTGTTCACTAACCTGCTTCCGGCAGTTAGGCCTATGTTACTTTTCTTGATTTTTAATTTGCATTATCAGTTTGCGTTACTGACAGTGAATGATGACGAAAATGAAAGATGAAGTGAATAGCATTAGTAATCACTTAATTTTTTTTTTAAAGATACCGATCTAACTTGAGGAGAGAATTCCTCATCTCATGCAGCCTTGTAACACCCGTGAGGCAACCCTTTCACATTTACTCTGTGGAAACGAAGTTCTGCTCTTGTCTCTTGTGACTTACAACCTTCCTTCCTTCAAGAGTACTATATGGTCGCTTTATATTAATATATCCTATTTTATTTTATCTTATTTTTTGGCAATGAATGGATTCAAGACAGGTTTCTTTGTCCCCTTTACACTGAATACCGACAATGTTTTGTTTGTTTCATTGACGGAGAGAAGATGAGATTCTTTTTATCTTCGCTCGCAATGAAAATTCGTATGTAGCCTAATTAAGTTTAAAATTAAGTAATGGTCTGTTTCAAGTTATGGTAGAAGGGTAAAATTTTAAGACTTGTTCTGTCGGGCTTCACTGCTCATGGTTTGCGTGCAACTTCGCCGTCAAAGATGTCTTTACTTCTAGTACAAACTCCTTTCGTCATTCCTGTCACAGGCCGCTGTGACCGTCTCTCTCCGGAGCCTATTTTCTTGTGCACTTCATTCCAGATACTGTTATGCTCAGGAAAATATACTGGATGCGTTAGTTTTCATTTTACTTATATCTGTAAAGATAATTACAGGGCTGTAAATATTGCCTCTTCTACTCTAAAATGAAATTTAGGTAATCGAGATGTTTCGAAGTTCATTGCTTGTGGGAATCTTATTTGGGAAAAAAAATGACTAACAACTTCAATAGTCCTACTTCAGTGTGACGTCATGTCCGTGTAACAATAACAATCTTACTAGGCTTTCCCTATTTTCCTTCCTGTTTTCGTGTTTGTGTCGGGTCTGGGCTAATTAAGGACATTGGGTTGCCTTTCTCATTGGCCTCTGATATGGACTCTGAACTGGACTGTTTGTTATCGAATTCTTTCTTGGTTTATTCACAAAACCATTCGTAGGCATAGGCCTATTATTAATCGTTGTAATAATGCACAGAAAACGTTATAATTACTCAAGTGCGCATGTACTCCATGAAGCAGAGAGAGAGAGACAGAGACAGAGACAGAGAGACAGAGACGCCCGCGCACGCGCACTGTGCGTAACTGTACTCGATAAGTGTAACAGATGGCTTGACGAAGCATTGGCTGGTAAGGACACCGTAAGGCAACAGCTACAAGAGACGACCTCTCTTGTGTCTTATTTGAAATCGTTGTTGATCAAATAATGCTGATGATAAAGACGGGAGCTTTCCATATTCAAAGGCCTGGGAAATAAGAATATTATTTCTCCCGGATGATACATTTTGAAAGTCAGGCTTTTTTTTTTATATAGAACTCTATCTTGAATCGTGATTTTTTTTTTTATGAAATAGTCGCAATTGCTCTCTCCATTACAGCGTTAGTAGCATCATTACGACTATTTATTTTAGATATATGAAGCGTTTTGCTTTTGTACATATAGACAATTATATATTATATATACTCTAATTATAATATACGAACGCAGTTTTATGAACTGAAATGACAGAAGATTTTGCTATTGTAATTTCTTATATTTCCTGAGTGTTCTTTGCCATGAGGATGTTAATGAAATTAATTTGAGGCGGTGGAAATGTAGCGAAACGCTCTTGAAGGCTGAGTGTCAATTAGGGGAGAAATTCTGTTCCATCTAACGGTATATTCCATGGCGTCCCACTCGGTTCGAACTCGGAGGAAACTGAACCACTTCTGGTGGTTCAATGTTATTTTTTATGTCTGGGTGAATTGAACCAGTTTGTTTTAGTGGGCACTTTGCTGTATGTAAATATATACGCTCACAGTCGCGTATTTAGATACATTTAAAGAATTTAACTGATGTATCAACATAGCAAACTTGGCGAACAGCGTCTTGACTTCCAGAACAGATACAAATGTAGTAATGATTCTAGGTGATAGCGATGGCTTCGAACGGGTGTAGAGAAGTAATGGTTCTCATCTGCTGTGATCAACACTGCTCGTGACACCGTATCCAATTACGGAGCGATTATTCCTCTCGGCTCTTTATTTCCTGTTCACGCCATCTTTATTCCTCGCTTGGAGGGTTTAGGTGGATTCTCTCTCTCTCTCTCTCTCTCTCTCTCTCTCTCTCTCTCTCCAACTGGACAAGGGAAAGAACAGCCGTTCTTTAGACCTAAGTACTGAAATATCTAGCTGTTACTACTAAATCATTATTCAGAACGGCAGGAACTCGAAGAGGTAATATTCATCTCGGAGCATTCACACCCACCGTGATGAAATAGTTTCAGACTCTCTCTCTCTCTCTCTCTCTCTCTCTCTCTCTCTCTCTCTCTCTCTCTCTCTCTCTCTCTCTCTCTCTCTCTCTCTCTCTCTCTCTCAGTATTATTTTCACCCTCGGTGGCCATACTTCTTGCAAAGCCATTTGGCGTAGTTGGGTACGTCAGTCTACTATTTGCAAAGCTATTAGACGTAGTTGAGTACGTCAGTCTTGCAGTATAGAGGATCATATTAACCAGATTATTTTAGTTTTGTAACATCATTAATCAATATCGATTTTATTGTATGAATGGGGATAGTTCCAATTGATTTATTGACCCTTTGTTTTCAGCTATGTTGCTTTTCCTCCTGTTGTTTTTTTGTGGTTTATGAATAAGCTGGCGTTATACCAGCACCGTCTCTTTGCTCATAGAGCAGGGCGTAGGAGATTTTGTGGTTTTGTAAAACTGATGCTTTTCCTTCACATTATATATTGTATTAAAACCCTAATTTTGCAACCTAATGGATTTTAATTATATATTCTTGTAATCTACAAGGGCAGGATCTCTCTCTCTCTCTCTCTCTCTCTCTCTCTCTCTCTCTCTCTCTCTCTCTCTCTCTCTTTGAACTTACTTTCCCAGTCACACTAATAATCCGGATCGTATCCTAGACCCAAATAGCCGACTCAGTGGAGGGAATCGGTGGGAATTCTGACTTTTGTTGCAACCGAACGAAATGGTAGATCCCAAATGACTTGATGAACTCACACGAGTTCCGTAGGTGGGGAGGGTGGGGTAGTGGTTGTCAGTGAAGCAAGTGTGCTACCGATAGCACCACGTGAACCAGGAAAAGACCGACAGACAGACAGACAGACGCAAACAGAGGGAGGATATTTACACTGCAGTTTTTTTTTTTTAATCTGTGTGCATAACCGTTCGGCCCAGCCAATGAATGTTGAAACGAGCGTATCATGATTATATATATATATATATATATATATATATGATATATATATATATATATATATATATATATATATAGATAGATAGATAGATAGATAGATAGATAAGATAGATAGTAGATAGATAGATAGATAGATAATATACACACCTGATATTTCTCGGTCACAAAGTACTCTCTCTCTCTCTCTCTCTCTCTCTCTCTCTCTCTCCTAACAGCTTTGGTTAACATTCCTCCCCTCTCTCTCCACGTTCTAGCTGCGACCCACAGTAGTTAATTAACCGTCAGTTATTTAATATAAAATAAGTGACTCATTTTGATAGAGGCATATTTAAATTTTAAGGAAATGCGCCCATGCGGTCGGTTCTTTTCCTCGTCCGTGGATCTACGGAGAGAGAGAGAGAGAGAGAGAGAGAGAGAGAGAGAGAGAGAGAGAGAGAGTGCCATCGCAGTGTCTTCCAATTCTTTCTCTTGGCAATTTGTATCCTTTAATTGGGGTCGTTGTTTGTTTTTTTGTGGGGGGGGGGGGCGTGTTTTAGGGTGTTTGGCCGTAAATGCCCCGGGGGAATACCCACCAGGGCTTTCTCGTTTATGGGGGCCATTACGAATTCCTCTCCCAGGGGTATTTTCGTAATTGTTCATTGTCATTGCTGGAGATATCTGCCGGCGTGATGCTTTAGACGAAGAGGTATCGAATTTGCTATGGTTGGATTACAATCAACGTTGCCAAACTTCCAGCTTT